>NW_014579604.1:5517-6287 GCF_000485595.1 Priapulus caudatus
CTCTCCCTCGCTCTCTCTCTCTCTCTCTCTCTCTCTCTCTCTCTGTCTCTTTCTCTGTGTGTCTCACGTTGTAAGCCCAAACTGTCGCTTATATACACTTATATACGCTCACAATAGACATGCATTCGACGTTAACATTCCACTTTCTAACCTCTCGCCACTGTCTCATACAAACTCACACATTATGTCTCTCACCTCTCATTAACTCTCCTACCCGCAACACCCTCTCCCTGTTGTTGGACCCTCTCATCTATAACTCTTCAATTATTAGTCATACATAAGCCCGAATATTCCTAAGTGCGTACTATAACGACCTTCAGGCAGATTTTTATTAGAAATTCAAAGATCCACTAAATACTAAATCCAAATTGATGCTAATTGGCTATTATCGCGTACGCCACTTAGCCTCTAGTGTTACTCAACCGATATATAAGAAGGAACAGAAATTAACTACATAGGTAAGCTGTATGACCGCTGTGTGCTCTTCAGACGAATAGGTAAGTATATTTTCGTGAGTAAATTCCGTGTTTACGATTTCTAGATGTCTCTTCATTGTTCGTCGATGTCATCCTATACACTGTGCGTTTCCTTTTATACATGTAGGCGCACGCGCACGCCGAAACTCACACGTGTGCTCGCGCGCTCGCACCCACGCACACGCACACACATCCCTCCCCCCTCTCTCTCTTTCTCGCTCTCTCGTTCACTCTCTTCAATCTTCTCTCTCCCTCGCTCTCTCTCTCTCTCTCTCTCTCTCTCTCTCTCTCTCT
>NW_014579604.1:8385-14671 GCF_000485595.1 Priapulus caudatus
CTTAATCTCTCTCTCTCCTCTTAATCTATCACTCTCTACTCTCTCTGTCTCTTTAATCTCTCCTGTCTTTCTCCTTTCTCGCTTTCTCTTTCTCTCTCTCTCTCGGTCCGCGCTCTCTTCTCGGGGGTCTCTCGCTCTTTCTCTTCTTATTTCCCTTTTTCCTTTCGCTCAGTTATATGTAATGGGGGGTCAAGTGGGTTCTCGGGAGACGCTATCGCTAACGACCAGTCTCGCGCTTTTTATCGCTTTCTCTCTCTCTCTCTCTCTCTCTCCTTCTCTGTTCTCTCTCTCTCTCCTCTCTTTTCCGTTCCCGCCCTCGTTCTCCTCGACCTCGCTCCTCTCTCTCATCTCTTCCCTCGCTCTCTCTCTCTCGGTTCTGATTCTCTCACCTCGCTCCGTATTCTTTCAATACACACACTCTCTCTCTCTTTCTCTCCTCTCTCTCCTCCTCTTCCTCTTCTTCTCATCTCTTCTCGCTCCTATCTCTCCGCTTCTTTCTTTCCTCCTCCTCGCCTCTCTTTTTCTTTCATCTCCCCCAAATCACACGACTCTCTCTCTCTCTCTCTCGCCCTTTTTCTCCTCTCAACTTCCTCGCTCCCTTTCTTTCAAGCACACACTTCTCTCTCATCTCTCTCTCTCTCTCTCTCTCATTCTCTCTCTTCTTTTCTTCTTCTTCGGTTATCTCTTCCCTCTCATCTCTCTCCCTCGCTCTCTCGGCTTCTCTCTCGTCTCTCTTTCGCTCTCTCTCTCTATATTCATCAGCTTCCTTCTCTCTCTCAATCACAAACACTACACTTCTCTTCTTCTTCTCTCTCTCTCTCCGCTCTCTCTCTCTCTCTTTTCTCCGGTATCTCTCTCGATCTCTCTTCTCTCTTTCGCCCCCTCTTCTCTCCTCTCTCATTCTTTTTCTCGCTCTCTCTCTCTTCGCTCCCCCTCTCTCATCTCTCTCTCTCTTATCGCTCTCTCCTGCTCTCTCAATCACGCTCTCTTTCGGTCTCGCCTCTCTCTCTCTCTCTCTCTTCTATCTTCCCTGCCGCGCCCTCTCTCTCTCCTTCTCTCTCTCTCTTCTTCTCTCTCTTCTCTCTCTCTCTCTCTCTCGCCTCTCTCTCTCTCGTCTCTATCTCTCTCTCTCTCGCTCTCTCTCGTCTCTTCTCTTCTTCTCTCTTCTAGACGAAACACGGCAATTAACATTATTAGTGAGTCCACTAGTTCGTCGATTCGAATGAGTAATTAATCTCGTAGGGTTGCGAGTAGCTGCGTTCGATTCCGCAGAGCTACAGATGGATGTTAGGGCTGTGACGTGTAGGCGGATGCGAGGAGAGGTGTGTGGAGGGTGAGCGTAGGTGCAGGGAGAGACGGATGCGGTGGAGGGAGAGCGTTTACGGTGGAGGGGGAAGTGTGTGGGGAGCTCTTGTGTGGGGAGGTGTGGAGGGAGGGAGAGCGTAGGTGGGAGGGAGAGGATGTGTGGAAGAGAGGTGTGTGCAGGAGAGGTGTGTGAGGAGGGAGAGGTGGTGGAGGAGAGGTTGTGGAAGGAGAGCGTAGGTGCAGGGGAGAGAGGTGTTGTGCGGGGAGGGTGTGTGGGGAGGAGGTGTGTGGAGAAGGGTAGGTGCGTGGGGAAGGTATGTGTGGGAGGTGCGTGGGGGAGGTGTGTGGGGGTAGGTGCGTGGGGGAGGTATGTGTGGGAGGTGTGTGGGGGAGGTGTGTGGGAAGAAGTGTGTAGGAGGAGGTGTGTGTGGAGAGGTGTGTGGGAGAGAAGCTGGTGGAGGGAGAGGTGTGTGGAGGAGGGAGAGGGGGTGGAGGGAGAGAGGCTGGAGGGAAAGCTAGGTGGGAATAGAGGTAGGCTGGGTGAGGATGAAGGGGGAGCTAGGGTGGGGATGAAGGTCGACGCACGTTGCTGTGCACAAACAATAAGAATATAGAGACCATAGAATATAGAAACAATATAAAAGAATTTAGAAACAAGAACTCTATATGCTTATTGTTTGTGCACAGCGGCGTGCGTGCGGTGTACTCATATGTTGCAGAGGAGCATTTGAACGGCATTTACAAGAAGTTATTGGCAATAATAGGCGAAAGGGAGTGAAGAAACATTAAGACTTTGGTAGTAAATACATTTCGTGTTTATTTATCACAATTGTTTTGTATTGAGACGTTCCTGTGATTGTGATCATATTTCGCGGACCGAGATTGGCTCGGCATATATCCCTGACCATACTCAGGCACCTGACTAGCATATTGTCCATGCCCGGGGCCATGCCACCGATTGCCACCGCTCTGTGTGCTCATATCACTGCTATGTTTGTCAGCTTTGGGAGCCTGCGGTGGAGAGTGCCTGCTCGTAAAATTAACATTAAATATCATTAAATATCATTAAGTAACATTAAATATCGGAATCATCAGAGGTTTCAGCGGCTGAATTCCTGAATCTGCAGCTTTATATCTTGATATATTTATACGACGAGTGTGATCATGTCGCTGCGTACAATGCCAGGTTGAACCTAGGCGTAAAACTAACGAGATATTAATACCCTCGCGAAACTTCTTGCGCGTCGGAATTTGTGAATTTATTGCACTTTTCCATGGGGACACGCGCGACAACTATTTTATGGCGGTGCGTATTTCATATCGCATGGACAAACATAACCTGACAGGTTTGGGATATAGAAGCTGCACAATGTGATCACGTGCAAATGACAGGCCAATCAGAGGGCAGGCGTGTCGCAAGAGCAGACGAGTCTAAGAATAAATTACATCACGATTAGAAAATGGAATTAGATATCGAATTCGTGATATGACCTAATGCCCAGCACGCTCGCATGCACGCATGCACGCACGCACGCACGCACACGCGCGCGCACATACAACACACACACACACACACACACACAAACACAAACACACACACACAGACAAACACACACACACACACACGCACACGCACACACACGCGCACGCACACACGCATACACACACGCACACACACACACACAAACACACACACACACAAACACACACACACACACACACCTCTCTCTTTCTTTCTCATCTCTGCTTCCTCTCTTCTCTTTCTGTCCTCTATCTATTTCCATCCTCTCGTCTGCTACATCCTTCCGAATCTGCTCTCTCTCTCTTCTGCTTCTTTCTCTCTCTCCCCTCTCTCTCTCTTCTCATCTCTCTCTCTCTGCTCTCTCTCTCTATTCTTTCTTTCTGCTCCCCGCGTCACCCCTCTCTCTCCCTATTTTCTTTTCTTTCTCTTCCACTCTCCTTTCTCTCCTCCTCTCCTCTTCTCTCTATATCTTTCTTATCTCTCGTATGCTCTTCTGTCTATTTTTTTTCTTTCTCTCTCCTCGCTCCTCGCATCTGCTCTCTCTCCTCTCTCTCTCTCTCCTCTCTTCTCTCCTCTTCTCTCCCCCTCTCCTTCCCTCCCTCATCTTTTCCTCTCTCTCCCCTTTTGCTGCTCTCCCTGCCTGTTTGTCGCTGCGAGCGAGCGTGCAGCTGCCAATCTGCGCGGCGGCCGATCTGGAGGGGTATTCATGCCTGCAGCTGCCGCCTAAACTTCAGCCAAGGCCGTACATCACAGCAGCTCGATACTACGATGAAAACAGCAGTCAACAGCGCCGACAACTGTGCTATGCACGCACGCAACGCACGCACGCACACAGCACACACCACGCACGCCACGCACCACGATAGCCACACAAACAGCACACACATGCCGCACACTTCACACACACACACACACACTCACACACACACACACACACTCCAGCACATCACACAACATCACACACACACACACACTTTTCACTCACTTGCCCGTGTAATCGGCTGATCCATCACTGGCGCAGCCTGCCCGTTAATGGCTGTTCGCATCAGCTGGCGCAGCCTCCCGCGTTACATGCTGTTCCAATCACTCGACTGCGCTCCCCGTTAATGCTGTTTTCCCATCATTCAATTGCGCATTCTGCTATAAGAAGCAGGTCAGCGAAGCGATGCGACGGCTTGCTAGCTAGCTTAGAGACACCGCTCATAGTCGAGAGCGTCCCCGTCGTTTGCCTGTTACTTGAAGCGGCTTCTCAATGCGTGTAGAGAATACTTATCCAACCCCGGCCAGCTTGCTCTTTCCTTTAACCTGTTCACTCTCGAGAGGCGGGTGAGAGGGAGAGAGAGAGAGGGAGAGGGAAGAAGAGTGAGAGAGAGAGAGAGAGAGAGAGCCGAGAGAGAGAAGAGAGAGAGTAGAGAGAGAGAAGAGAGAGAGAGAGAGAGAGGGAGAGAGTGAGAAGAGAGAGAGAGAAGAGAGGGAGAGGGAGAGAGAGAGAGAAGCGGAGAGGGAGAGGAGAAGAGAGAGAGAGAGAGAGAGGAGAGAGAGAGAGTGGGAAGACGAGAGAGAGCAGAGAGAGAGAGAGGGAGAGCGAGACAGAATGAGAGAGGAGAATATGGAAAGATATAGAGATGAAGAGAAGAAGAAAGAGACCATTCGTCCTCGTCCCCTGCCACTTCTGCCTCACCTCCACTATCGCCCTTGCTCCGGACCTTCCAACTCGCCACGAGGATCTCACATTTCCTGATGAATTGATTTTCTTGCGTTCATTCATTGGCAGGCATCTATCTCAGAACTCCAATGGGCCATATTCCAGCAGAGCTCTCCAAGCTGTCGTCCCTCACCGACCTGTAAGTATTTGCGTCGCCAGCCGCAGGCGGCGCTGTGGTTTGTGTCGTCGAGCTAGACGGCGCAGACGATTGTAGGCGTAGATATCACAAGTTGCAAAATATATAATAATGATAACTACGTTACAGCTGCGTGCAACGTGTATAAGAAGTGAATAGCTGCGTGCACGTGATAAAGCACGTGATAGTGCGTTGCACGTGCTAACACGTGTAATAGCTGCGTGGCACGGTGGATAAGCACGTGATAAGGCTGCGTGCACGTGATAAGCACGTGATAAGCCCTGCGTGCAACGTGAAGCACGTGATTAGCAGGCGTGCGACGTGATAAGCATGGGGGGCGTTATGCTGCGTGCACGTGATAAGGCACGTGATAGCTGCGTGCACGTGATTAAGCACGTGATAGCTGCGTGGCCACTCGTGGATAAGCACGTGATAGCTGCGTGCACGTGATACGCCACGTGATAGGGGCAGCGTGCACTGATAAGCACGTGATAGCTGCGTGGCACGTGATAAGCACGTGAATAGCAGCGTGCACGTTGATAAGCACGTCATAAGCTTGGGAACACGTGATAAGCATGTGAAGCTGTCGTGCACGTGATGAAGGACTGATATGCAGCGTGGCACGAGTGATAACATGTGATAGCTGGCGTGCACGTGATAAGCAGGTGATAGGCAAACGTGCAGCGTGATAAGCACGTGATAGCTGCGTGCACGTGATATAGCACGTGATAGCTGCGTGCACGTGATAAGCACGGTCATGGCTGGAACACGGTGATTAAAGCCACGTCAAGCTGGGAACACGTGATAAGCACGTGCGATAAGCTGGGAACAGCCTGATAAGCACGTCATATCTGGGAGGCAAGAGATAGTTGGCATACGAAAGTTGGCGACACGACACTGTCCTGGTCTGTCTCCAAGTCTCCCACTCGCTGTGTAGGTGCCCCTTGACATTTCAAGCGGTTCCGTTGAGCAATTTCGGAGAGTTTTAATTGCGTACGGGTGAATTACGCAACTCATACATGACCGATGATTTCGCTTCCTGCACCTTGCGCGTGAAACATTTACTGCGAACATTCTACCTTTCCGCGCGCGGCGCGATCACCCAACGAGTTGCAAGGCGAGAGTTAAAATGTCACTAAAGCAAGCTCTTAGCCGCCCGCGTCGTTATACTAGACGCTATTGCGCATGCGCGTCCATGTGCATTGTGGAACGGTTCTTGCGAAAGACAGGAAACAGAAGAAACAAAGCAATGATCTATCACCTGAAAGGTATAGTTGTAAATGTGGGCCTATAGTTTTATTATTCTCTATTGTAAAGAAGAGGCGTTGCGAGTGTGACGGGGGTCAGGAGTCGGTCAGGAAGGTTTCATCTCGTAACTGAGAGCGTTTACACTGCAGAGTGAGAGAAAGAGAGAGATAGAGAAAGAGGGAGAGAGAAGAGAGAGAGAGAGAGAAACAGCGGGGGGGGGAAAGAAGAAAGAGAGAGAGAGGGGAGAGAGAAAGAAAGAGGAAGAGAAAGAGAAAGAGAGAGAGAGAGAGAGAGGGATTAGATAGATTACGATTACTGTAGGGCAGTCAGGACTGACAGACAAGACCAGAAATATGGAAAGAGACTCGTC
>NW_014579604.1:14696-24123 GCF_000485595.1 Priapulus caudatus
CTATAGTGCAGGAAATGTTAATTAGTATTACACAAATTTATATACATTCATTCATGGTATAGATATGTGAAGACAGGTACATGGCAAATCTTGAACGAAAATGTCAAGGCTGTGATTTGTTCAAAATCCCAATTTTATTTTAAATTAACTAGACCGTACAACCCATATTCTCTTATATTAAATAATCTGTGCAAAGCTGGGAAAGCAATTTTCACTTGTTTTTATCGCTGTGAATCAGAAAATCAGTCGAGAGTTGCAATGGTATGCTAGGAAATTTGGATAAATATGAAAGTAAATAGACCCACAAAAGCAAAAACACAATCAGAAGAATGGGGCAATTATGCGAGCCAACGTAAAACTGCTCGCAAAGTGGTCGAAATTAGATGGCCGGCGCACGCCGCGCGATGGGAACACGCGTTTAAAAAAGGCGACGTTGCGTTTGAAAAGCCGACATCGCGTTTGAAAATGCGCGACGTCGTGTTTGACACGACCCGTGACGGCAATTATGAAACAGAGATGCGCGACGTCGTGGCGCGACGTCGCACATTTCAATCCCACGACGCGCGATGGCAATTTTGGAACACCATAGTAATCTGCCATCGTAATCTCGAAGCAAGATGCGCTTAGTACCAAAGCAGATCATGAAGCTTTATATAGAAACAAGGCAGGCGTACGTTGTAAGTATTGTTGTGTAACGCAGCAGCTCGAGCTGACTCGATCGACCGACTGACGTGGCAGCGGCTGAGCAAGATTGTCCATTTTCCATATCTAGTTTTACGTTTATTTCGATCGTTTTTACGTTTTAATTTCGATCGGCCATATTATAGTGACATCCTCACCACTGCCACGTCAGTCGGTCGATCGAGCTGCTGCGTACACAACATACTTACTAACGTACGCCTGCCTTGTTTCTATAAAGCTTCTAATCTGCCTTTGCTACTAGCGCATCTTGCTTCGAATTACGATGCAGATTACCACCGCAACAAACCGCCTTATCAGCCGGACTAGTCCGCTAGACTGGCTCCGAGTAGTTATTTGTGGCGGCGAGCACTGCTCTGTTAACCGACGTAGTGACGTCTAAGCGGAAGTGTATTATTATGGCATATCCGTGACGTCATCGGTAACGTAAGACTGACAATGATTGTCACGACTATAGTTGTCCTGAAAAGGGGGATATTTCGGCGCGAAGAGTGTTCAATACTTTTACGTGTGTTGCGTTGATATTAAT
The DNA here is from genome assembly GCF_000485595.1 of Priapulus caudatus. Taxonomy (NCBI): domain Eukaryota; kingdom Metazoa; phylum Priapulida; class Priapulimorpha; order Priapulimorphida; family Priapulidae; genus Priapulus; species Priapulus caudatus. The sequence continues at coordinate 15,925 of NW_014579604.1, forward strand.
GGAATTACTGTTAGAGTGATGCATTTACATCTATCAAAGCAGTGACCCAATGTGTGTGTGATGTGTGTGTGTGTGTGTGTGTGTGGTGTGTGTGTGTGTTGTGTGTGTGTGTGGTGTGTGTTGTGCGCGCGTGCGTGCGCTGCGTAGTCGTGTAGTGACGTAGATATCGAACTATTTAACCTAGTATAAAAAACCAGCGACACGGCGTCACTGAACTAAGCAGATCACGTCATAGATATTTTAGTAACAGTCAAGGTAACATGAGCGAGCGCAGCGAGCGCACACGAGTCGCACACGCCGGTCGCGTGGCGCCACACGTGTCGCGCGTGTGACACAACAAAGGAGAGAGAAAGTAATCACTACACAAGGCGACACTATGATATTTGAGTACCTATTAAAGGACATCACACCTTGATGTCGCATGCCGGCTGATAAAGAACATGAATCGTAACTGCGCTATTTCCAAGGACTTCTAGAAGTTCCAGCTGTGTTCTGCTCGCTAGAGAAAGAAACTCTCACCTTCAGTTGTCCATAAATTCGCGAGATAAGGACGACTGGATTGGCATCACCGCACGCCAACCAGGCCTTGACCACGCTCGGGCCACGCAGACTCAAAAGTATAAATAACGAACAGTTTCGACAGGAAAGACAGACACGGTTCACGGGTGCTGACAGCTCCCGACGCTGTCAGCACACAGGTTCCGCTGATCTCACCTGCTGGACATCACTACTCAGGCCCGTAGCCAGGGGGATTCGGAGGTTCGAACGAACCCCCCCCCCGAGCCCCTCCCCCAAGCAAAATTTTTTTTTTTTGAAAATTGCACAGAATTTTACCTCAGGTCGCTCCATTTTAGTGTAATAATTGCAAAATCTCCATCGTGCGGGAGGGTGAACAAGTGAACACCCCCTCCCACACCTCCCCCGCTCGCGCCTTGCTCCTCGCCTGGTCGCTTCGCGCCCGAGCAGGGGCGTGTACAGGGGGGGTCAGGAGTCCGGACCCCACTTGCTCGCGCAGAAAACGCATTGAGGGGGTGTAATTTTAAAATTTTGTGGGGAGGGCCCCAGACCCCCTTCGGCGTGCTCGCAACTATGGGTTACGGTTAGACCCCCCTCGTACACAATCCTTTCACGCCCCTGCCGAGCAAATTGCCAACATTGAAAAACGAACTCCCCCAATAGAAAGCTGGCTACGGGCCTGCTGACTGAGGACCTGCCTGCGATCTGCAGAACTCCACGCTCGTAAATATGTACTGCATTTATAAACCAGTCGCTTGTCTGTGTGTGCCTGGTGTATAAGATATGTATTGTATCGTATTTACTGGTTGGCTTGCGTAGCCAGCCTATGTAGTGTATGTGTGTATGATGTTGATGTTGTTCATTAAAGAATAGAGTTACCGTAGCAATCCAGTGGTTATAGCATTAATTATACTGTCTCTGGCTTAAGTGCTATTTGCACACGTATCTGTAGTACAAACGAACCTGGTAACACTATACGATCACACGTGCCTATTACGTAGAACACACAAGCTTTTCTATAGCGTGCGCGTGCGTGCGTGCGTGCGTGCCGTGCCGTGCGTGCGTCGCGTGCGTGCGTGCGTGCGTGCGTGGTGTGTGTGTGGTGGTGTGTGTGTGTGTGTGTGTATGCTGGTCTAACGTGACAGACCTGCTAAGTATGTCCGCCGGCGCTGTTTAGCTTGTTCAAAGGGATAGGTCATTGTCAACCCCCGCTCGCCATTCTCAGCTTCCCTCCCTCCTTCCTCCGGCATCATCTCACTCTTCCTTTTTCTCTCTCGCTGTCTCTCTCTCTCCTCTCTCTTCTCGCTGTCTCTCTCTCTCTCTTTCTCTCTCTCTCTATCTCTCTCTTCTCTCTCTCTCTCTCGTTCTCTCTCTCTCTCTCTCTCTTCTCTCTCTCTCTCTGTCTCTCTCTCTCTCTGCTCTCTCTCTCCTCTCTCTCTCTCTCTCTCTATCTCTCTCTCTGCTCTCTCTCTCTTTCTCTCTCTCTCCGCCCCGATCTCTGCTCTCTCTCGCTCCCCGCTCAGCAATTTCCTACAGTGTTTCCCCGCCTCCTACCCACCGCGCCCCGAACTGATGCCTGCCATCAAATATAAAGCTGTGCGAGGCGGGATATTGCTCCCGCGGCTCGGTGTCAGTACCACAGCGCCCGTAAAACACAATCTCCCCCATGCATATCAACGATCGTGACTATATCAGGTGCACTTTCTTCTGGAATGGATGGCGTCGACGAATTCTGATCAGCGTATGACAGGTTTTACGGTCGGCCACCTGCTACATGTATGTGCGTGCGCGTGTGCGCGTGCGTGTGCGTGTGCGTGTGCGTGTGCGGCTGTTTTTTGTGCGTGTGGGCTGTGTCGTGTGCGTCTGGCGTGTCGTGTGCGTCGTGCGTGTGCGTGTGCGTGTCGTGTGATGTGTGTGTATGTGGTGTGCGTGTGCGTGTGCGTGCGTGTGTGCGTGCGTGCGTGCGTGTGCGTGTGTGCGTGTGTGTGTGCGTGGTGTGTGGTGTGTGTGTGTGTGTGTGTGTGTGTGTGTGTGTGCGTGTGCGCCGTGCGCGTGTGCGTGTGTGTGTGTGTGCGTGTCGTGTGTGTGCGTTGTGCGTGTGCGTGGTGCGTGTGTGTGTATGTGTGTATGTGCGTGCGTGTGTGTGCGTGCTGTGTGTGTGTGTGTGCGCTGTGCGTGTGCGTGTGCGTGTGCGTGTTTGTGTGAAGCTACTAGAGAGAGATAGAGAGAGAGAGAGGAGAGAGAGAGAGAAAGAAAGAAAGAGCGAAAAAGAAAGAAAAGGAGAAAGAGAAAAGGGAGAGAAAAGAGAGAGAGAGAGAACGAGAGAGCGAAATATGAGGACAGGGAGAACCGAGAGTTCTATTTGACGTATCTCGGCACACAATCATCATGAAACGGAATGAAGCAAAATGCCTAAATTTGGCCCACGCTGAATCTCACTCAACGCGGTGTGTCTCACGGCGAGACCGTTTCACCGACAGACGGACGTGCGGCGAAGCGACGAGGTTAGTTGTCGTCGCCGATGTTCTATTCTGCTGCCGATGAAGCCACTTTTACATGGCTTCCGCTAGACGCGTGCCTGGTGCTACATTCATATAACATGTATAATTACCTACTATGTATAGAAGTGCGGTATATAGGGGGAAGAAGCGAGCGATAGCGAGACAAAGACAGAACGAGCGAGGCCGAGAGAGCGAAAGTGGGAAAGAGAGCGAGAAAGATAAGAAGAGTTAGAGCGGGAGAAGCAGTCGTGAGAAAGATACAGAGATAAGCGGGAGACCGAGAGATAAAGAGATAGGCAAGAAGGAAGAGGGAAAGGCCCGGGGGCCAGCAACACAGGTGGGTGCAGAGGACGTAGAGACAGAGAGGGTCAATCATGCGTGTGAGTTATCAATCACAGACCATCTACCGCGGTCACCCGCCTCCCTGGCTCCATCTCTCTCTATCCACCTGCCTCCTTCCATAACTACCTACCTCCCCACCCTTTCCTCTACTTTTCTCCCTACCCCCTTCCTTACCTCCCTACAAACCTTCTCCTTTCCTTGCTCCTTACGCTCTCTCTACCTTTCTCTCCACCTTCCTACCTACCTCTCTCTCTACCTCCTACTTCCCTAACCCCGTCCCTACGTATTTCCTCCATATGTCTCTTTCCCTACCTTCCTAATTTCGCCTTGTTTCCTCTTTAACTCATTCCTTACCTCCCTCCTTACCTTTTTGCTACTTTACTGCTAGCTCCTTCTCTACCTCCTTCCCTATCTCTCTTCCAACCTTCCTCCTCACGTTTCTCCCTACATTCATCTTTACTTGCCCCACTATCTCCCTCTATCTCCCTCTAGCTCTCTCTCTCTCTCTCTCTACCTGCTTCCCTAGCCCTCTTCCCTTGCTCCCTACCTATCTTCCCTTCCTTTCATCCCACCTCCCTCCCTGCGTGTCTCCCGCGTCCCCGCCCCCACCGCGGCCCTTTGTTTCTCTTAAATCGGATTCGATGTCTTTTTAACCGAAACTCAAAACCCACACTCGTATTTCCCGGGCGTTTTGCCGCCTTTGATGTTCGCTGACGACGTTAGGTGGCGCTGCGGGTGGTGTGGTATCGCAGAACAATGACGAAGCTCATTATGGCGGGAAGATAGCTTTGATATCGAAATAAATTGTACTCGAATGAAGCGGGTCGCAGTTAATTTTGGCCGTGTACAGCCTATGTATGAACTATAAGTATTATGAACTAAGATAGACTATTATAAACTATATATAACTATTAAAACTATATAAACTATTATTATATAGTATTTTTATAGTATAGTATTATATATAGTATAATATTATATATATTATGGTATTATTATATAGTATAATTACATACTATAATTATATAAACCATTATAGACTATTATAGACTATATAGAACTAAGTATTATGAAGAACGCATCGTTGATACTGTGTTGGGTACTAGTACACCTACGCCATACGTGAACGTGTGCAGAGGGAAGGCAGCTTCGCAAATAATTATGCGCTGTGTGATTTAAATACAAAGCATCGATTTGTTTGATTGAACTTGCGATTCAAACACGCGTGTCTGTACTGGACATGATGACATCATTCTGCTCTTCGCAGGTCGATGACGATACAGGGAGAAATCAGGAAACGGCGTTATAGGCAAGGCACTGGTAAAGGGAGAATTCCAATTCCCAATCTAGAAATAAACGAAGTCGCGGGACTACGTTTATTAATGCTATCCTTTAACGAGAGTAGATTAGATTATTCTCAGAGAATTTATACAATGAATCAGGAGTCTATCAATATATATCTATTGATAGCCTCCTGAATGAATGTATAGTAACTGGAATCTAGGCAAATCGGTTTTTAGTTGGCTGAATGCCAACTTGGCTCACACTCAAGACTAACTTCACTCACGGACGATGAATATAATTATCTATCTATCTATCTATCTATCTATCTATCTATCTATCTAAGCATGCGACATCAAGGTGTGATGTCCTTCTATAGGTACTCAAATGTCATAGTGTCGCCTTGTGTAAGTGATTACTTTCTCTCTCTCCTATGTTGTGTCACGCGCGACACGTGTGCGCCACGCGACCGGCGTGTGCGACTCGTGTCGCTCGCTGCGCTCGGCTCATGTTACCTTGACTGTTACTAAAATAATCTATGACGTGATCTGCTTACGTTCAGTGACCCGTGTCGCTGGGTTTTTATACTAGGTTAAATAATTCGATATCTACGTCACTACAACGCACGCACGCACGCACGCGCGCACACACACACACACACACACACACACACACACACACACACACACACACACACACACACACATTGGGTACACTGCTTTGGATAGATGTAATGCATCACTCTAACAGTAACTCAACGCAACACACGTAAAAGTATTGAACACTCTTCGCCGAAATATCCCCCTTTTTCAGGACAACTATAGCGTGACAATCATTGTCAGTCTTACGTTACCGATGACGTCACGGATGATGCCATAATAATAACTTCCGCTTAGACTGTCACTACGTCGGTTAACAGAGCAGTGCTCGCGCCACAAATAACTACTCGGAGCCAGTCTAGCGGACTAGTCCGGCTGATAAGGCGGTTTGTTGCGGTGGTAATCTGCATCGTAATTCGAAGCAAGATGCGCTTAGTAGCAAAGCAGATTATGAAGCTTTATAGAAACAAGGCAGGCGTACGTTGTAAGTATGTTGTGTACGCAGCAGCTCGATCGACCGACTGACGTGGCACACGGTGAGGATGTCACTATAATATGGCCGATCGAAATTAAAACGTAAAAACGATCGAAATAAACGTAAAACTAGAATGGAAAATGACAATCTTGCTCAGCGCTGCCACGTCAGTCGGTCGATCGAGTCAGCTCGAGCTGCTGCGTACACAACATACTTACAACGTACGCCTGCCTTGTTTCTATATAAAGCTTCATAATCTGCTTTGGTACTAAGCGCATCTTGCTTCGAATTACGATGCAGATTACTATGGTGTTCCAAAATTGCCATCGCGCGTCGTGGGATTGAAATGTGCGACGTCGCGCACGACGTCGCGCATCTCTGTTTCATAATTGCCGTCACGTCGTGTCAAACACGACGTCGCGCATTTTCAAACGCGATGTCGGCCTTTTTCAAACGCAACGTCGCCCTTTTTTAACCGTGTTCCCATCGCGCGGCGTGCGGCCCATCTAATTTCGACCACTTTTTGCGAGCAGTTTTACGTTGGCTCGCATAATTGCCCCATTCTTCTGATTGTGTTTTTGCTTTTGTGGGTCTATTTACTTTCATATTTATCCAATTCCTAGCATACATTGCAACTCTCGACTTGATTTTCTGATTCACAGCGATAAAAACAAGTGAAAATTTGCTTTCCCAGCTTTGCACAGTATTTATATAAAGAATATGGGTTGTACGGTCTAGTTAATTTAAAATAAAATTGGGGATTTTTGAAATCAACAGCCTTGACATTTTCGTTCAAGATTTGCATGTACCTGTCTTCACATATCTATACCATGAATGAATGTATATAAATTTGTGTAATACTAATTAACATTTTCCTGACTATAGCATAGGTCTATCTATAAATCCCTCAATATTGTTACGTTATATTTAAATTATGATTTTAAACGAGTATTACGTATATGAGTTCGATCGAGCTGTGTAAAGAATACTTCCACTCTCTTGTTTTTAGTGACAATTAGATGGGCCGCACGGCGCACGATTGCATTTATGGAACACGGTTAAAAAATGGCGACGTCGTGTTTAAAAAAGGGCGACGTCGTGTTTAAAAAAGGGCGACGTCGCGTTTGAAAAAGGCGACGACGCGTTTAAAAAAGGGTGACGTCGCGTTTAAAAAAGGGTGACGTCGCGTTTGAAAAAGGCGACGTTGCGTTTGAAAAAGGGCGACGTCGTGGTTGAAAAAGCGCGACGTCGCGTTTGACAAGGGCGACGTCGTGGTTGAGGAAGGAATAAAAAACAAGGAATTAAGGAATAAAGACGGCAATTATGGAACAGAAATGTGCGACGTCGTACGCGACGTCGCACATTTGAATCGCACGACGCGCGATGGCAATTTTGGAACACCATATATTACCGCCTCAACAAACCGCCTCATTAGCCGGACTAGTTCGCTAGACTGGCTCCGAGTAGTTCTTTGTGGCGCGAGCACTGCACTGTTAACCGACGTAGTGACAGTCTAAGCGGAAGACCGTTATTATTATTTCTCACCATAGAAATGTAATTATAGAGACACCTACATCTAGAGTCTACCTATATTATTTATAATATAATAATTATAATAATTATAATATATAAAATAAAAATAAAAAATAAAAAATAATTATATTATATTATATTATATTATTTCTATGGTTCTCACCTGCCTCGCTGACTGATCGTTGCTAGGATTGTTACATGAGTTTGTGCCCAGCTACATGGCGTTAGCCTGTTTCAAGCACACATTCAGAACAAATTTTTATGGTAAATGGGCTTATATTTTTCACAGTTTATGATAAGAACCTCATATATATAAATACTATACCTCAATATGCACTAATTAAGTCTTGATTGTGAACTTATATGTAATAGGATCACGAACATGCAAATGTAAGTTAAGTATAAAGTTGTGTACCAAAGTATACCTACGTATCAAATTGTATGTAAGTTAAATATATATGTAACTTATATATATATAACTTATATGTATAGCATATATAGCATATATATAGCTATATATGCTATATATATAGCTATATGTATATAGCATATATAGTTATAACTATATAACTTATATGTATATATATAATGTACAAGTATGTATTGTAATGGCTGTAACATGTTTGTAACATGCCTGGAAATAAATAAAAATTATATATAAAAATGTTTCAAGCACACACGCGCGATGGGTGTCGATATCACGCGACAAAGCAATAAAGCGAGAAATAGAAGCTTTGCTGTTTGAACAAAACTCGTGTTCAACCTGTTTGTTAACCTGTCCCTCTCCTTTATCATTAATGGTAGAATTACATTGTAATGCAACACCGCCATTTTTCAGAGATAGGTGAACAAATACGCACACAACCTTTCTTCCCATTTCGAAAGATAACGAAGGGGTTTCACGTTATGTGTGTGTGTGTGTGTGTGTGTGTGTGTGTGTGTGTGTGCGTGT
>NW_014579604.1:24405-30297 GCF_000485595.1 Priapulus caudatus
TCTCTCTCTCTCTCTCTCTCTCTCTCCCTCTTTCTCTATCTCTCTCTTTCTCTCACTCTGCAGTGTAAACGCTCTCATTACGGAGATGAAACCTTCCTGACCGACTCCTGACCCCCGTCACATCGCAACGGCTCTCCTTACAATAGAGATAATAAAACTATAGGCACATTTGATAAGCACGTGATAGCTGCGTGCACGTGATAAGCACGTCATAGCTGGGAACACGTGATAAGCACGTCATAGCTGGGAACACGTGATAAGCACGTCATAGCTGGGAACACGTGATAAGCACGTCATATCTGGGAGCAAGAGATAGTTGCATACAAGTGCGACACGACACTGTCCTGTCCTGTCTCCCACAGTCCCCCACTCGCTGGTGTAGTGCCCCTGACATTTCAACGGGTTCCGTTGCAATTTCGGAGGTTTTATGCGTACGGGTAATTACGCAACTATTACACCGATATTTCGCTTTCCTATATTTCGCTTGGCGTGACATTTACTGCGACATTCTACCTTTCCGCGCGCGGCGCGACACCAACGAGTGCAAGGCGGAGTTAAAATGTCACTAAGCAAGCTCTTAGCCGCCCGCGTCGTTATACTAGACGCTATCTGCGCATGCGCGTCATGTGCATTGTGGAACGGTTTCGAAAACAGGAAACAGAAGAAACTAACAGATGATCTATCACCTGTGAGATTATCTATGAGGTATAGGTGTGACGTGCACGCAGCTATCACGTGCTTATCACGTGCACGCAGCTATCACGTGCTTATCACGTGCACGCAGCTATCACGTGCTTATCACGTGCACGCAGCTATCACGTGCTTATCACGTGCACGCAAGCTGTAACGTACTTATCATTATTATATATTTTGCAACTTGTGATATCTACGCCTACAATCGTCTGCGCGTTAGCTCGACGACACAAACCACAGCGCCGCCTTGCGGCTGGCGACGCAAATACTTACAGGTCGGTGAGGGACGACAGCTTGGAGAGCTCTGCTGGAATATGCCCGATGGAGTTCTGAGATAGATGCCTGCAATGAATGAACGCAAGAAAATCATCATCAGGAAATGTGGTCTCGTGCGAGTGGAAGGTCCGGAGAAGGGGATAGTGGGAGGGTGAGGAGAAGTGGCAGGGGAGAGGACGGAATGTCTCTTTTTCTTCTCTTCATCTCTATATCTTTCCATATTCCTCCTCTCTCACTCTCTCTCTCTCTCTCTCTCTCTCTCCCCTCCCTCCTCTCTCTCTCTCCCTCTCTCTCTCTCTCTCTCTCTCTCTCCTCTCCCTCTCTCTCTCCCTCTCACCCGCTCTCGAGAGTGAGACAGGTGAAGGAAGAGCAAGCTGGCCGGGGTTGGATAAGTATCTCTCACGCATTGAGAAGCCGTTCAATAACAGGCAAACGACGGGGAGCTCTCGACTATGAAGTGTCTCTAGCTAGCTAGCAAGCCGTCGATCGCTGGCTGACCTGCTTCTTATAGCAAGGATGCGCAATGAATGATGGAACAGCCATTAAAGGGGAGGCAGGTCGAGTGATGGAAGAGCCATTAACGGGGAGGCTGCGCCAGTGATGGAACAGCCATTAACGGGAAGTGAGTGAAAGTGTGTGTGTGTGTGTGTGTGTGTGTGTGTGTGTGTGTGTGTGTTGTGTGTGTGTGTGTGTGTGTGTGTGGTGTGTGTGTGTGTGTGTGTGTGTGTGTGTGTGTGTGTGTGTGTGTGTGTGTGTGTGCAGCGAGAATCGTGTACTGAAAAGTTTTGCAAGTATATACGCCTGTGCAGCGGCAATTAAAGCAAGTATACAGCCTGTAATACCCTACATATCGACCATACGCCATGTACACCAAGTATACCGAAATGTATCGAACGGTGAAATATCGTCCAGATTTAGAACCCAAGTATCGTAGCACCAAGTAATACGCCCTGTGCACCAATTACTAGCAAGTATCCCCTGTAATACGCCCTACATATCAGACCATACGCATGTACACTAAGTATACCCAATGTAATCAACGGTGAATATCGTCAGATTTAGACCCAAGTAATCCCGTACACCAAGTATACGCCCTGTGCAGCCAAATTAAACAAGTAATACACGTCACTGTATACCCGCCTTACATATCGACCATAACGCCATGTACACGCAGTTAACCAATGTATGAACGGTGAAATATCGTCAGATTTAGACACAAGTGATGTACACTCAAGTATAACGCCGTGTGCCAATCTACCCCAAAAGTATACCGCTGTATCCCCTACATATCGACCATACGCTCTGTACCAAGTTAAGCAATGTATCAACGGGTGAATATTCGTCAGATTTAGAAGCCAATATCGTACAACCAAGTATACGCCCTGCGCACCAATTAAACAAGTTATACCGCCTGTATAACCCCCTAACAAAAAAAAAATTAAAAATCGAACCCCCAAATTTACGCATGTACAGTCCAAGTAATACCAATGTCATCACGTGAAATATCGTCAGATTTAGACACAATATCGTAACACCAAGTATACGCCTTGTTCACCAATTCACAAGTATACACCACTGTATACCTAAGCATATCAGACCATATCGCATGTACACAGATATATACCCAATGTATAAGCGGGTGAAATATCGTCAGATTTAGACCCAGAGCCATTATCGTACACGGCAAGTATACGCCCTGTCACGCAATTAAGACAAGTAACACCCTGTATACCCCTCCATATCGCCATACGCCATGTATCACCAAGTATACCATGTATCCAACGGTGAAATATCGTCAGATTAGACGCAAGTATCGTACACAAGTATACGCACTGTGGCCAATTACAAGCAAGTATACCCCTGTATACCCCTACATATCGACCATACGCCATGTAACAAGTATAACCAATTGTATCAACGGTGAAATATTGTCAGATTTGACACCTAGTATCGTAGCACCAAGTATACGCCTGTGCACAGAATTACAACAAGTATACACCTGTATACCCCTACATATCGACCTACGCTATGTACACCAAGTATACCCATGTATAACGTGAGAAATGCGTCCGATTTAGCCAAGTATCGTTTACACTAAGTATAACGCCTGTGACCAATTACAACAAGTATCCCCTGTATACGCCTGTACATATGACCATACGCATGTACACCAAGTATAAACCAATTATCAACGGTGAAATATCGTAGATTTAGACACAAAGTATCGTAACAAGTATGCGCCTGTGACCAATTAAACAAGTATACCTGTATAACCCTACATATCGACCATAGCATGTCAGCCAAGTATAACCATGTATCACGGTGAAATATCGTCAGTATGTAGACAGCCAAATATCCGTACACGGCATATACGCCTGTGGCACGCAATTACAACAAGTTATAGCACCCCTGTAATACCCCTACATATGACCATACGCCATGTACACCAGTATATCCATGTATCAAGCGCTGAAATGATGTTAGATTAGACACCAAGTATGTACACAAGTATACGCCCTGTGCACAATTAAACAAGTATACCCTTCCAAAAAAAAAAAAAAAAAAAAAAAAAAAAAAAAAAAAAAAAAAAAAAAAAAAAAAAAAAAAAAAAAAAATACGCGCCTTAAATATCGACCATCACGCATGTACCCAAGTATAGATCCAATGTATCAACGGTGAAATATCAGTAGATTTAGACACAAGTATGTACACCCAGTATAGCCCTGTGACCAATTACAAAGTATATCACCGCTGTTCCGCCTACATATCGCGATTAATTCGCCATGTACAGACAAGTATACCAATGTATCAACGGTGAAAATATGTCAGATTTAACACCAAGTATCGTACAACAAGTAATACGCCCTGTGCACAATTACACAAGTATACCCCTGTAATAACCTCTACATATCGACGGCATACGCAATGTACACCAAGTATACGCAAATGTATCAACGTGAAATATCGTCAGATTTAGACACGAAGTTTGTAACAAGTATAGCCTGTGCCAAATTAGACAAATATACACCTGTATACCCTCGGTCCTACATATCTGACCAATACGCCATGTACAACAAGTATAACAATGTATCAACGGTGAAATATCGTCAGATTTAGACACAAGTATGCGTACCAGTAATACCCCATTGCACAATTAAGACAGTATACCGCCTGTATACGCCCCTACATATCGATCATAGTGATGTACACCAAGTTAACAATGTAATCAACGGTGAAATATGTAGATTTAGACACGCAAGTATGTACACTGAACAAGTATACCGCCCTGTGCACAATTACAACATATAACCTGTATACCCTAATATCGACATAGACGCCATGTACACCAAGTATAACCAATGTAATCAAGCGGTGAATATCGTCATGATTTAGACACAAGTATCGTAACAGCAAGTATACGCCTGTGCACCAATTACAACAAGTATCCCCTGTATACCGCCTAATATCGACCATACGCCATGTACACAAGTATACCAATGTAATCAACGGTGAAATATCGTCGATTTAGACACCGAAGTATGTACGACAAGTATACGAGCCCTGTGCACAATTACACAAGTATACAACTGTATACCCCCTACATATCGGACATCAACGCAATGTACACAAGTATACCAATGTATCAACAGTGAATATCGTCAGATTAGACACGCAGTATAGTACACCAAGTATACGCCCTGTGGCCGCAATACAACAAGTATACATCTGTATACCCCTAATATCGACGCATGAGCCATGTACACCAAGTATACCAATTGTATCAACGGTGAAATATAGTCAGATTAGACACCAAGTATCGTACTACCAAGTATACGCCTGTGACCAATTAAAACATATACACCTGTATACGACCGCTACATATGACCATAGCCATGTACACAGTAATCCAACCATGTACTCAACGGTGAATATATCGTCAGATTTAGACACCAAGTTCGTACACGGATGCCAAAGTATACACGCCCTGTGGCACCATTAACACAGTATACACCTGTATACGCCCCTACATATGACCATAACGCATGTACACCAAGTATACGCAATGTATACGTGAAATATCGTCAGATTTAGACACCAAGTATCGTAAGCACAAGTTACGCCTGTGCACCATTACAAAAGTATACACACTGTATACCCTTTAAACCAAAAAATAAATTTCGAACCGGCCATTAACGCCATGTACACACGTATAACCATGTATCACGGTGAATATATCGTCAGATTTGAACCAAGTATCGTAACAAGTATACGCCTGTGCACGCAATTCCAAGCAAGTATACCCCTGTATACCCCTACANACCACACACACACACACGCACGCACGCACGCACGCACGCACGCACGCACACACACACACACACACACACACACACACACACATATACACACACATCCCTCCTCCTGGCGCTAGTAGTACAGTGTTTTTTTCACCAGCTGCAATCGCACTACCCACTCAGCACGCGAGATAAAAAAATAAACTCATCGTGAAGTTAAGATCATCATGAAAAACTTAATCTCATCGTGTTCCGTAATTTTTTATACAAAAATAATCGCTTTGTCGTATAGCGCTGCCGTGCGTACGGCCGAGATCCCCCCCCCCCTCGTCCCACTCTAGCAGACGCGAGCGCGGCAACGTGCAGACGAAAATGTGGCCGGGATAACCAGGGCTCTAGTCTGCAATCAACGCGCAGTAATGATGAGGTACAGGTAAGGTACAGATAAGGTTACAGGTAAGATGAGAAGAAGCCAGACACAGGTGAGTAATTTCAATTCGGCTAACTACCTAAGGCGCGTGCGTGATGAGTGCCTTGCTAAGCCGAGAGTGGGTGGAGCGATAGAGTAGCCGATGAAGAGAGAGAGAGAGAGAGAGAGAGAGAGAGAGAGAGAGGAGGAGAGAGAGAG
>NW_014579604.1:30627-31548 GCF_000485595.1 Priapulus caudatus
GAAAGAGATGGGGAGGGAGAGAGAGGAAATGGTGTGTGTGTGTGTGTGTGTGTGTGTGTGTGTGTGTGTGTGTGTGTGTGTATGCGTGCGTGCGTGCGTGTGTGTGTGTGTGGGCGCGCGTGCGTGCGTGCGTGCGTGCGAGCGCGCGTGTGTGTGTGTGGCGTGTGTGTGTGTTTGTGCGTGCGTGCGTGCAGAGAGAGAGAGAGAGCGATCGAGAGAGCAGGAAAGAACGAACTAGCGAAACTGAAAGACGGGAGAGGGGACGGAGAAGTTTAGCGCACTAATCTAAGCTCATGTTACTGACGTATTTAGCGTGGTGTCGGTGAGGATGGCTTCAGCCACTAAACACGCACCGAGTGAGTAAGAGCGACCTATGGCGGTTTATGCGACGCTCAATCAATGCGTGATAATTCAACACGCGATCTCGCGCGCAGCCGACATAAAAACAAATTCCCCGATATCGGCGAAAATGTAGGATGGAGGTGCGTCAAAAAACACGCCCCTAACTGCAAGAACGAGCTTTGTGAGTGCCCTCCCTTAGTAACCTCGAGTGCCCTTCCTCCGTCCTTCGTAAGCACGCTTGTTAGTGTGAAGGCGACGATTTTGACGCTGCGCATTAGGAAGGTTTTGATGGTTGCTGAGACGATCCACGATGTATAGCCACTATTAGTTAGAAGCATGCATCTCTCTCTCTCTCTCTCTCGTCTCTCTGCTCCTGCTTTCTCTTCTCTCTCCTCTCTCTCTCTCTCTGCTCTCGTCTCTCTCTCTATGTTTCCTCTCTTCTCCTTCATCCTCCCTCCCTCCTGCCGCTGCCTCCGCTCCCTCCCGCTGCCCTCCCTGCCCGCTCCGCTCCTCTCTCCTCTCCCTCTCTCTCTCCCTCTCCGTCTCCTCTTCTCTCTCTCACCCTCTCCTCTCTCTCTC
>NW_014579604.1:32653-33757 GCF_000485595.1 Priapulus caudatus
CTCAGCATTCGTAATATCGCGCAATACTCCGGTATTTCATAAATACGAGGTCTTTCGTGTGAACGCAGGCTAGAAGAGAGAGAGAGCGGAGAGAAAAGAAAGGGGTGGGAGGAGAAAGAGAGAGAGAGAGAGCGGAGAGAGCGAAGAGAGGAGCAGAAATTAGCTGAAAGGGAGAGATCTTAGAGCCGAGAAGGCAAGAGAGCACGATTAGACGAGGGGGGACTGGATATGAATTAGAGAATGGATGAGGAGAGAGAGAGAGAGAAGATGATGAAGAGATTAGTGAGAGAGAGAGAGAGAGAGAGCATAGAGGAGAGAAGAGAGAGAAGAGAGAGACGGCCAGAGAGAGACGAGAGAGAGATAGCAGTTAGAGAGAGAGGAGAGAGAGAGAGAGAAAGAGAGAAAGATAGAGAGAGAAGGGGAGACGGTATGTACTGTATCCAACCACCGGTACATATTACGCCGAGAGAGACAAATGAGAATGTGAAATCTATGCAGTGTGATGTGTGAATAAAACTGTATTAGATATACCTTGGGGATTTATAATTGTATTACCAGAATTAATCATGAATCATTTTTTTCTTATCAAAATTCATAACTCGTAAATTTTTATAAATAATATATCTATGTATAAGATTACGTTAATGATACGGGTAGTGATCGTGGGCCCTTTTTTGAAAGATAACTTTTTTTATTACTTTCATGTGAATTATAAAGCTGGCGAAACGTAATGCAAATAGACATTACTAGCCTTTAAATGGTGGTTACTGCAAACTAGCTCAATGAAGCAGTCCTTGTTGGGACTGGCGAGGCTATAGATGGTAGATAAGATAAAGAGGCGTAGACAGGCGTACATAGGCGTAGAGAGGCGTAGCGAGGCGTAGAAGAGAAGCGTAGTGAGGCGTAGAGACGCGTAGAGACGCGTAGCGAGCCGTAGAGAGGCGTAGAGACGCGTATGGAAACGTAGAGATGCGTAGAGTGGCGTAGAGAGGCGTAGAAGAGATGCGTAGGGAGGTGTAGAGATGCGTAGAGTGGTGTAGAGAGGCGTAGAGTGGTGTAGAGTGGTGTAGAGTAGCGTAGAGTGGCGTAGAAGAAAGGCGTAGA
>NW_014579604.1:33815-49658 GCF_000485595.1 Priapulus caudatus
GGTGTAGAGTGGTGTAGAGAGGCGTAGAGAGGCGTAGAGAGGCGTAGAAGAGATGCGTAGGGAGGCGTAGAGAGGCGTAGAGTGGTGTAGAGTGGCGTAGAGAGGCGTAGAGTGGCGTAGAGAGGCGTAGAGAGGCGTAGCGAAATGAAGACGTGAAAGTACTCATGCAAGGGTGACAGCTAATATAGCGATCTCTCTTTATAGATATATACAGCTTTTCGTCTGCAGTAGACTACTTTGAATAGATATTGATTTTTTACGTCAGAATCGAATGATCTAGACTTTCTGACTCGTGTCAGAAGTAGAACTCATTGCTTGCAGCGAGTGAAATCCCGAATCACTGAACCACGAAAATAGCTCATATACAAACATTCGAATGACTTGGCGCCAGAGTTCGAAGACGCCATCTCCTCTAGTGCATTATCTCGCGAGAAAAACGTATTTTTATCGTTAGATGAGTAGCGGTGGATGTTTTGGGAGATCCAACGCTCTTTGTTGCATATAGTATTTGCTCCGCAAGGATATAGTATTTGTTTCGCAAGGATATAGTATTTGTTTCGCCAGCGGGTTCGTATATGAGTCTTCTCACGCGTAAATGCATGCACGCGTAAACACGCATTAAATTCTTTTATTTGGAAATGGTACGCACAAGCGGCTGGGAAATTTTGTAATCAGCAAATTGACAAAAAGTCGGCGATTTCAGCGAAGAATACCGTAAAGATAAAAGATTTCGGACGTTCCATATCGCTTAGATTATGCGTGATTCGTTTTAAAATAAATTTTAAGCTGCACGAATAGTCCGAGCTAGATGGAACAGCATCTTCATCGCAAATTTCTTGCGCTCATCATGAAATAACTTTCACCGTCGTAAATTGATTGCCTCGTCACGAGAGGCCGAACAAACAAATGACATGATGCGTGAAAACGAGTCAGGGTGCATCTGAAATTCATTGTTGCTGGTTGTTTCTGAACAGGACCGGATTAGGCTAGTGCGGCGGGGCCTGTAGCATATGTTATAAAGGGGGCCTTTTTAAAATAAAACGCATAAATATAACTTAATCTAAATCGAATAGCTTTGTAATCGATTTACTGACAAAAAAATTCTGGCAGCACTCATTATTGTATCAGGTTTACGTGTATACTAAAATGATAATTTTTTTATTATAACAAAATTTAACTATTAGATAGTTCATGATATTACGGGTCCCACAGGGCCCCTAAGACCGCTGGGCCCGTAGCAAATGCTAATTTTGCTACTGTTGTTAATCCGGCAAAATAAAAAAAGAAGCTTAGCTAATAATCGTGAATAACGCTAACGTGATTTTTTTGGTCACTTATCCGCGACAGCTATGTCTCAGACCCACCCCTACGACACTATGGACGTCGATCAAGAGCTGCGCCCGTCGCTCATCATTACACAGTTGAGTCCATTTTTCCACCCCTAGGAATTTGCTCAACTTACGGCCCTGGACCGATCGCCTGCCTAGCCAAGCACCGATCTCGCGTACATACGCAGTTACAACAAGTACCAGTAGATACACGTAGAACCACATTCTATGCGAGTGGAGACAGTGCACACGTAAATGAAAGACACGGTAGCTTCCACCGAAAACACAAAAGATGACAGCGATGACAGGTTAGACGTGATTAGACACATGATTAAATAACAACACGATCGAAAGAAAATTATGGAACGCCAGAGAACATCCGGGAACATAATACGAGAACATCACAACCTCGACAACAACAGAAACTAACAATAGCTCGCTGTGCAGTCCAGTGCCTACGTCATCGTAGACGGGCCCTGTCCTCCCGCAAAGCGAGGCGTTTTCAACAGGCAGCTCGGAGCGTCGGGCCAGTCTAAGTGTGTTTATATGTGGTACACGTAGGTTGGTAATTAAGAAAAAGACGCAAGACATAACTCATGAAATCCGCCTAATTAGAGGTGCATCATCCACGTAAGCGCATAAACAGAAGCCAAACACGCCCGCACGAGTTACGTGCGGTAGTATCCCATGCATGGATGCGGAGGGTAGTGGTAGCATGATGATGGGGGTAGTGCATGTGTGTGTGTGCGTGCGTGCGTGCGTGCGTGCGTGCGTGCGTGCGGCGTTGCGTGTGCGTTGCGATGTCGTGGCGTGTGCTGTGTGTGCGCGCGTCTGGTGTGTGTGTGCGGTGCGTGCGTGCAGTGCAGTGCGTCTGTGTGTGTGTCGCCGTGCGTGACGTACGTGTGTGTGTGTGTGTGGTGTATGTGTGTGTGTGTTGTGTGTGTGTGTGTGTGTGTGTGTGTGTTGTGTGTGTGTATGTATGTGTGTGTGTGTGTGTGTGTGTGTGTGTGTGTGTATCTCGCCCTTCATAATCCCCCTTCCTTCTCTGCCTCTCCCTCTCTCTCTCTTTCGCTAACTTTCTCTCTCTCTCTTCATATTCTCTCACTCGCTCGCTTTCTCTCCTTCTCTGCCCGCTCCCTCTCCTCACTTTCTCTACCTCTCCCTGTCTCTCTTTCTTTTCTCGCTCTCTCTCTCTCTCTCTCTCTCTCTCTCTCTCTCTCTCTCTCTCTCTCTCTCTCTCTCTCTCTCTCTCTCTCTCTCTCTCTCTCTCTCTCTCTCTCTCTCTCTCTCTCTCTCTCTCTCTCTCACTCACTCACTCGTGAATCACAGTTAACCGCACTGCGTAATGCCGCACCAATAACCTCGCTAGTAATATATATATATATATAACGGACGGCACGCAATAACCGCGGCACGGATTAAGGAGAAGAATGCGCAAAATGTACTCAAAGTCGATCGCAGGAATTTCATTATTTCTGACCGAACTCGGCAGGCCTTGAAAACATGTGCTCACTGCTAATAATATATTTATTATATAACTGAGAAAACGGCAGCATTTACATTGCTTTGGACCGCTTCACGTGCTATACAATTCCAGCCAATTATGCTTGCCGAGCAGTGCTGCCACCTTTATAAACAATTTTCTGCCACCAATGGCCGCCATGATGTGCGCCAAAAAGTAGGCGAAGGTAAAGTTTTATGCCTCGTAAAATGTAATTATTAGCCTAGCTATTATAAACAACCGAAACTGCCTCCTGTCGAATTTCATAATAACGTGATGCAATGTGATGCTACAGTTTTCATTGCCTGAGAATTTTTATGGTTTGTTGGTGTGGGCCCTATTTTCTCAGAATGGCGTTGATTTTTTCCGAACTTTGATTTTGTATGGGGAAACCGCTTAAGGCCGACGGCTTATGAATGAATGAACGACGGCTTGAGTTACGGCTAATGAATATATATATATATATAATGAACGAGTTTATGTTAGCCTGAGTTACGCCGAAAAAGATTATAGGTATATACTATAACAATAGTAAGGGGCATTTTCTGCCTATAATGAGGAAGATTCCCCTATAATTACTCAAACATTTACATACTACAACTCTCATTATTGCGTGATTGTTCTGGCAACAGAGTTGTGTTGAGAATCAATGTTCCCCTCGGCCTCAGGCCTTCAGCAATATTGGGTTTCTCCGTCTACGAAACTATCTTTCCCTCGCACCCTAACAATTATCGTTCTATATAATATAGATTTCACACGCACGCTGTCACTCGCACGCACACACACACATGCACGCACACACGCGCACGCACGCACACACGCGCACGCACGCACACAAACGCACGCACACGCACACACACGCACGCACGCACGCACGCACGCACGCACGCACGCGCATATAATTAGTGTACTTACAGTGAGTAGAGACGGGGCTGATGAAGGAGAGCCTCGGCTGGGAAGACGGTCAGTCGATTTCCACTCAGGTAGCTAAAGATAGACGGTTAGAAGTATATAGACAATTAGTTGTACTGTGTACGATTTGAGCTCAAGTTGGTTGAGTTACGCGTAGTAAATCGTAGGTATTCTAAGGCTAGTAAATGACGAATTCCCCTTGTTTATTGAAGTCACACTCCTTCCCTATTAGTATTATCTACTTCTAAATCGTAGGTATTCTAAGGCTAGTAAATGACGAATTCCCCTTGTTTATTGAAGTCACTCTCCTTCCCTATTATCTACTTCTAATATATATATATATATATATATATATTAGATACATTCGCCTCAATTCGCGCGGCTTCCCTGTTGCTGACCGTTTCAACCAACCCAGATGAGAGACCGGATACCAGAGAAGAGTCGCCTGAGAGGTGTTGATGCTGCCCGCTGAGCGCGGATCTTGCGCGCAGTTCCGCGGCACGGCGCACGCGACCGCGGGAACGTCCTACGAAAGTATCACGCGCTGGCAGCTATTGATCCGTGCGCCAAATCGAAAGGTCGGCGCACGGATCAATTGCTGCCAGCGAACAGTCTCGAATTTTAGCGGGTCTAATTTACTAGCAAACATATGCACACGCCATCGCGCAGGTCTAATAGCGGTGTTTCACGTGACGTCATAAATTAGGTCACGTGTATTTGTTATGTGTTGTAGTTGGCAGAAGCGAAGCGTGCTGCTTGACATTTACAGATGAATGACCACATGTTCTGATAGAAAGCGCTGTTTATGTAGTGCACGTACACGTGCGTGCTGCGTGCGTGCGTCTGCACGTACACGTGCGTGCATGCGTGCGTGTGTGCGTGCGTGCATGCGTGCGTGCGTGTGCACGTACACGTACACGTGCGTGCATGCGTGCGTGTGTGCGTGCGTGCATGCGTGGGAACTTACACGTGCGTGCGTGCGTGCGTGAGCACGTACACGTGCGTGCGTGTGCACGTACACGTGCGTGCATGCGTGCGTGAGTGCGTGGGCACGTACACGTGCGTGCATGCGTGCGTGCGTGTGCACGTACACGTGCGTGCATGAGTGTGTGCGTTTGTGTGCACGTACACGTGCGTGCGTGCGTGCGTGCGTCCGTGTGTGTGCACGTACACGTCCGTGCGTGCGTGCGTGCGTGCGTGCGCGCGTGTGCATGTGCACGTATACGTGCGTGCGTGCGCGCGTGTGCACGTACGCGTGCGTGCATGCGTGCGTGCGTGCGTGTGCACGTACACGTGCGTGCATGAGTGTGCACGTACACGTGCGTGCGTGCGTGCGTGTGTACGTACACGTGCGTGCGTGCGTGCGTGTGAACTTACACGAGCGTGCATGCGTGCGTGCGTCCGTGCGTGTGCACGTACATGTGCGCGCGTGCGTGCGCGCGTGTGCGCGCGCGTGTGCAGGTACATGTTCGTGCGTGCGTACGTGCGTGCGTGTGCAGGTACACGTGCGTGCGTGCATGCATGTGCACGTAGACGTGCGTGCGTGCGTGCGTGCGGGTGCATGTACACGTGCGTGCATGCGTGCGTGCGTGCGTGTGCACGTACACGTGCGTGCATGAGTGTGTGCGTGCGTGTGCGCGTACACGTGCGTGCGTGTGTACGTACACGTGCGTGCGTGCGTGTGTGTGCTTGTATCGAACAATATGACGCATCTGCTTGCTGCCAACCATTGAACTCCGCATGTGCGCATATCACGTCAATGTTTATAAACATGAAACATCGCTATTGCATGAAAATCACTGAAGAACTGCTCCGTCAATCACGCGAAACGCAAGAGAAATTCAACGACGGGGAAATATACAGCTGTGTTACACACACGCAGCTAGAACCTGCATAGCTCCCAAATCCCATTTGTTGATACAAATCACGTGCCTCAAACTCCTGTTTTATGGTGCATTGTGACCCTAACTCTAACCCTATATTTAAACAAAATTATTTGTTGTTATTAAATTGGTGTAAATAAATCATGTAAATATTTGCGTTAATTGAGAAAAAATAGTTAAATGGATAAACATAGAAAAATACAGAAAACAGAAAAATAATTAAAAAACAGATGGGATTCAATCCAACGACATTTCAGCCGTGTCGTCTGTGCTCTAGGCGTTCGGCTATTAAGGATGATGGTGTTTGTGTGTTATGGATGTGGCTTGACAACAATGTGGCGTCATTGAAAAGTTTGAGGCACGTGATTTGTATCAACCAATGGGATTTGGGAGAGCCACGTCACCTAGTAAACATCGTGAGTGGCATGCGGTGGGCGTAGTCATTCAGGTAATTAGGGTTATTTCAGTTTTGTTATATTCTATTTCAACGATGCTACGATGACATGCTTACCAGCAAACGCTGTGTCAAGTCAGTCACTGTTGCCCACGAATTCAGATTAGTCGAATTCCCAGTGAATTGCCATATGTAATTCCCTGTTTTGTATTAAATTGCCAGTAGGAGAAGCGTGCCGCTGCATATATTAACTCAAACCTTCGGTTTGCACACGGACGGGGTGGCCAGAGGCACCACTAGTCTAGCGACATGGTTGATGACGACGTACGTGTTTGTGGCTGTTAAGTGCCCCGTTAAGTGCCTACGGATAATGATGAAACCTCACTTCGACATATGATAGAGCAGAAAATAATACCGAGGGTTGGTTTTTATATAAGCCAGGCGCTATATGGATGTCAATTTCTATTACGTGTGATTCATATTACATGTTCTTCTAACTGACAATTATATGTGCCACTAACGTGCATGTTATTGTGTGTGTGTGTGTGTGTGTTGTGTGTGTGTGTGTGTGTGTGTTGTGTGTGTGTGTGTGTGTGTGTGTGTGTGTGTGTGCGTGTGTGTGTGCGCGCGTGTGTGTGCGTGTGTGCGTGCGAGCTTGTGTGTGTGTGTGCGTGCGTGCGCGCGTGCTTGTATGTGTATATATCTATATATATATATTTGTGTGTGTACGTGCATGCGTGCGTGCGTGTGTGCGTTCGTACGTCCGCGCGTGTGTGTGTGCGTGCGCGCGTGCGAGCTTGTGTGTGTGCGTGCGTGCGCGCGTGGGTGCGCGCGTGCTTGTATGTGTGTGTATATATATATATATATATGTGTGTGTGCGTGCGTGACGTTTGTACCTGTGCGCTGCAGTGCGCTATGCGTTCGTACGGTGGCGCGGTTGCTGTGTATGTGTGCCGCCGCTTACACGTGCAGTGCGAGCTTGTGTGTGTGCTTTGCGGTTGCGCGCGTAGGTGCGGCGGTGCTTTGTTTTTCTGATATATATATAATATATATTATATATATTAATATAATATATATGTGTGTCGTGTAGTTGTGTGAAGCTGAGGGCTGACTCGCGCCCATGTGTTGCGCGCTTGCCGCGTGCATTTGCGTGCGTGCGCTGCATGCGTGCGTTGCTTTGCGTGTTATGATGTACATGTGTTCGTACATTGTCTTCATGTACGCGCTATTGTTTGAATTGTTTTTTCCTCCGATTATATACTGCGTGTTTGTTTGGTTGTTTTTATTAATCATTATTATGTAATAATGTACTGTAAATAAATAATGTAAATATATGGTAATAACGCCTATAGTGCATTGTTTTATAAACATTGTTTTTCGTATATATTCGTCATCATAGTAACGCCGCCTGTTTTTATTGTCTGTCTATATTATACTGTGTTTGTTGTTTTTATTTACTAGTCATCTTGGTAATTGCATTGTGTTTATACTCCATAATCAAATAATAATCCATAATCTCCATTCTGTTGCTGTTGTATATAGACTAAGGAAGAGACATGCATACTCTCAAAAGCTCGCAAAATAATTTTTTTTGAGATTATTCTATTTTTTCTATGTTTATTTTCTATATTTACATGATAGTTCGTGTGTTTTTACGTCTCTCTCACGCTCTTTCTCTCTCTCTCTCTCTCTCTCTCTCTCTCTCTCTCTTCTCTTCTCTCTCTCTCTCTCTCTCTCTCGCTCTCTCTTTTCTCTCGCTCTTCTCTCTCTCTCTCTCTCTCTCTCTCGCCTTCTCTCTTTTCTTCCTTTCTCTCTCTCTCTCATCTCTCTTCTGGGTCTCTCTCTCTCTCCCTCATCTCTCTTCTCTCTCGTATTTTGTCTTCTCTCTTTATTTTTTCTCTCTCTCTCTCTCTCGGCTCTTCTCTGATACATAATTAATATATATACATAGTATCTTATATTATATATACTGCTTATCTTGTCTGATCTATCATCTCGTTCCTCGTTTACCTTATACATTATCTCTGCCCACTGCCTCTCTGTCTCCTCTCTCTCTCAGATAATCTATATATTTACAGTATGTGGAGTTCTCTAGAACTTGACGCGTCGGTTGTTATGTAGTCGATTAGGTTAGTTCTCGAGTAGTGCCAGAGTAGCGGGTATGAAGATAAGTAGGCGGACGTGCATCAGCTGTGCTAAAGTATATATGTCTGCTCTGTCTGTCTGATCTGTCTTGTCTGTTGTCACACACACACACGACACACAGCACCGACGCACACCGCACCACGCAAAAGACCACAGACACGCAGACAAACACGCAACGACACGCACTACGCCACGCACGCACGCACGCACGCACTGCACGCAACGCTACGACACGCACGCCGACGCACGCACACACGCAAGCACACACGATACTCACACAGAACACAAACACGCACCGCCCATACGCACACGCAACAATCGCGCCACCGCACACACGCACCACGCAGACCGCAAGACAACAAAACACAGAACCCGCACAGACACGCACACGCTCACACCGCACACGCACACGCACACGACACACACACACACACAACACACACACAAACCACACAAAACATAGCTACGGCATACTATTACAGTTTTGTGTTAACGTTCGCCGGATGTCGCAAAGATGGTCAACTCTTGTCGCGTTAGACGCTCATGCGGTTGTTGACGATATTCTCTGTAGATAAGATCAGCCGCTAAAATATGTTAAACTACAGATCAACCAGCTTCACTACTCTCTTTGCCTGACTAACATGTCTATGTTATGTTGCCATTACTGACAGTGTACTATGCTAAGTGCCATATACCCAATGTGTTCTGGCTGTAGTTGCTAATACCACGTGCTGTGTAGTTGCCATCTACCAGTGTTCTATGTAGTTGCCATACTACCCCGTGTCTATGTAGGTTTCATAATACCAAGTGTCTTATGTAGTGCCATAATACCACGTGTCTATGTAGCTTGCCATCGTACAACGTGTCTATGTAGTTGCCATACTACCCAAGTGTCTATGTTAGTGTTGCATACTATCCAACGTGTCTATTGTAGTTGCCATACTCAACACGTGTCTGTGGTTGTTGCCATAACTACCCAGTGTTCTAGTAGTTTTGCCATACGTACAAGATGTCTATGTAGTTGCCATACCTACCACGTGTCTATTTGTAAGGTTGCTACACCTTACCACGTGTCTTATGTATTGATTGCATATACCCACGTGTCTGTGTAAGTTGCCATCTACACTGGCGTGCGTTGAGTTGCGTGCGTGAAAGTGCTTGTGGTCCGATAGGTTGTTGCGGCGACTATTAATGATATTTAATATATATATAGTATAATATATATTAAATTATATGTTCGTAATTCAATATTATCATTAATCGACTAGCGGTGAATGGGGCTCGAGATGGTAGGTGTTGCGTACTGCTTACAGAATTCGAATCTTGTGAGACGGCGAGGCTCAGGAGCGAGTGTGCGAGTTGATTACCCTGTATTCCTCCTGTAACGGCAAATGCGTGGAGTCAAAGATGAGAGGAGGGTGGATGAGCGATGAGGAGGGAGAGAGGGGGGGAGGGTGAGGAGAGAGAGAGGGGAGAGGAGAGAGAGAGAGAAGGGAGACAGAGGAGAGAGGGAGAGAGAGATGTGAGAGGCGAGAAAGAAGAGAGAGAGGAATGATGGGCTGAGAAAAGAGAGACGTAGAGGTATTAAGACAGGGCGATAGAGGTAAAGGTTGGGGAAAAAGGAGGAAAAACAGAAAAATTACATCAGAGAAAGCCCAAGTCGCGGTGCAAGAGGTGGGAGGATAAACAACAATGACAATTGAAATTGATCAAATTTTATTATAAAAAATGTATGAAATTGCGAGCAAAGGTGTATGGAGATTGCAACAAAACAGCGAATTGAAGCGATAAGCAGGATGCTAAAGAACATGAATGCTACAAACTTAGCTCAGTATAAACACTTACTACTTATTCATATATATATATACTAAGTTGATTATAGTTGGGTTAAATGTGCTAGAGGAGAGGAGTGGTGTTGTAGGATGCTGCTTTGAGTCTCCCTCTTCTCTCTCTTCTCTCTTCTCTCTCCTCTCTCTCTCTCTGCTCGCTCTTTCTCTCCTCTCTCTCTTCTCTCTCTTCTTCTCTCTTCTCTCTCTCCTCCTCTTTCTCGCTCATCACTTCTCTCCCTCCTCTCATCCTCTTTCTCTCTCTCTCTCTTTCTCTCTCTTTCTCTCCTCTCTCTCTCTATCTCTCTCATCTCTCTCCCTCTTCTCTTCTCTCCCATCTCTCTTCTCTCTCTATTCTCTCTCTCTGCTCTCTTCTCTTCTCCTCTCTCTCTTTCTCTGCTCATATTCATGTATCTCTCTTCCCCTCTCTCTCTCTCTTCTCTCTCTCTCTCTCTCTCTCTCTCTCGTCTCTCTTCTCTCTCTCTCGTCTTCTCTTTCTGTTCTTCTATTCTTCTCTCTCTCTTTCTCTCTCTGCTCTCTCTCTCTCTTGTTCTCGCCCTCTCCTCTATCTCTCTTTCTCTTCCTCTACTCTCATCTTCTCTTTCTTCTTATTTTCGTCTCTTCTCTCTCCATCTTTCCGTCTCTCTCTCTCTCTCTCTCTCTCTCTCTTCTCTCTTTTTCTTTTCCTCTTCTCTCTCTCTCTCTCTGTCTCTTCTGTATATCTCTCTCTCTCTCTCTCTTCTCTCTCTCTCGCTACTCTCTATCTCTCTCTCTCCTTCTTCTCTCTTCTCTCTCTCTCTCTCTTCTCTGCTCTCGCTCTCTCTTCTCCAGAGATTTGGCAAATACCAATAGTTAATCAAATAATAGCAAGAGTTTCAAAGACTGACTACAATTATATCATATATTATTATGTTGACGTATTTACTTGCCCGGGGGAGTTGTCACCTAACTGCCACCATTTCTGTATTTTTGATCGGTAATTTTCGTAAATATATACACTCTCATCACTCTTATAATTTTATATATTTTCCTTACAGTTCTTCTAGATGCTCGAGCCCTCTGAATGTGTCTTCCGCCAACGTCTGAAGCTCGTTGTATCCAAGCTCACTGCAAGGACAAGCACAGAAAATATCTCACATCTCCATATAGGTTATAATATGACATTAGTTATATGCGCGATGTAGAACTCTCTCTGTTCTCTTTCGATTCTCTCTCTCTCTCTTCTCTCTCTCTTCTCTCTCTCTTCTCTCTCTCTCTCTCTCTTCTTTCTCTCTCTTTCTATCTCTGTTCTCTTTCTCTCTCTCTCTCTCTCTCTCTCTCTCTCTCTCTTCTCTCTTCTCATCTTTCTCTCTCTTTTCTCTCTCTCTCTCTCTCTTCTTCTCTTCTCTCTTCCCTTCGTTCTCCGTTCTCTCTCTCGTCTCTCTACTTCTCTCTCTCTCTCTCGTTCTCGTTCTCTCTTCTCTCTCTCTTCTCTCTGCTTCTCTCTCTCCCTCTCACTCTTCTCCTCTCTCTTGATTTCGCGCGCGCGCTTCTCTCTCTCGCGACTGCTCTCTCTTCGTTCTCTTTTCTCTCTCTCTCTCTCTTTTCTCTCTCTCTCGCTCTGTCTCTTCTCTCTCTCTCTTGCTCTCTTTTCTTCTCTCTCTGCTCTTCTCTCTCTCTCTTCTCTCGTCTCTCTTTCTGTCTGTTCTCTCTCTCTTTTCTCTTGTCTCTCTGCTTTTCTGATCTTCTCATCGCTATTTTCTCGTTCTCTCGCCTCTTTTTTCTCTTTTCTCTCCACCTTCTCTCTCTCGCTCTCTCTATCTTCTCTCTCTCTCTCTTTCTTCGTCTCTTTCTGATCTCATCGCCTCTTTCTCGTTGCTCTTCGCCTCTCTCTCTCGCTATCTCTTTCTCTCTCGCATCTCTCTCTCTCTCTTCTCGCTTTCTCGTCTCTTTCTGCTCTCATCGCTTCTTTTCGTTCTCTCTCTCTTCTCTTCTCTTTCTGTCTCTCTCACTCTTTCTCGTTCTCTCTCTCGCTCTCTCTCTCTCTTTTTCTCTCTCTCTCTCTCATTCTCTCTCCCTACCCCTTCTCTCCCTCTCATTCTCTCTCCCTACCCCCTCTCTCTCTCCACCTCACTCGTGCTCGCTTTCTCTCTTTCCCACCAACACACACTCCTCCCCTCCCGCTCAGATGCACGTAGATAACGTATGATGTTATTCAATGACATGTTTTCAGAAAACTTGTAAAAAGAACGTGTTTGCTGGATGAAGAGGGAATTATATTCTGTCTACTGTTATTTCGCGTTATCACGATATTATCGCGATTAAATGCAATTTACGTTCGCTAAATCGCATCGGCTCCACTTCGTCAGTTATAATTGTAGCAATACTCAGTACACACTCATATACAGTCCAGCCAAGAATATACGGATCACTTAATAGAGATGTCCAGAGTCTTGCTTATAGACAACTGTGACCGCTCTATAGTGCCACTGAAGGGGAACGCCAAAACTGTCCTTTATAGACAGGTGTCCGCTCTACACAGGTTATTCTACTGTACACATTTCACTCATGAGAAGCACAAACTGTCCTTTATAGGCAGTTGACCGCTCTATACAGGTGATTTCACTCTATAGATGTCCTTTATAGACAGGTGTCGGCTCTATAGGGGTGATTTCACTCTATAGATGTCCTTTATAGCCAGGTGACCGCTCTATACAGACTGTTAGTAATGATGACGGTTACCTTACTGAATGTCTGCTACTCGCTGGATATTCTAGAAGTGTTCTTACGGGCTCGTGCCCGTTCTAGAGAGGTGTGCGCTAACCATAGAAATATATATCGACACTACGTTCACTATAGTTGAGAGGCGTCTGTCTGGAGATGATCCCCAGGGGCCTACTGCCGGAACGTTCACCCTGGAATACGCCGTCCGGTATACCGGAGCGTACCCCTGGTACTATCTAATCATGGCCGAACCGTACCTCGCCTACTCACTTAACGAGTCTAGCGGAGTCGCCTAGCCTAACTCCCTAACCCGAACGCCGAACCCTAACCCTAATTCCTAACCCTAACATACCCGTAACCGATATCAAATACGTGACCAGGTACGTTCGTATTATACCGGACCGTACCAGGGTACGTTCCGGCAGTACCCCTGGGCGACATAGAGCCCTATGAGCTATACCTAGTCCTCTACCGTATTTGATTATTTTATATGGCGCTAATCCGTAAAGGTTCGACTGTGACGTACGTCTTGCTATACACACACACATTTCGTGCTACATAACTCGGGCATCTATATATACAATGAAATATAGGGACTGAACGTCGCGCCGAGTTATTCGCCGTACTTAATCTTTCGCTAGCAGACCGCGGTGCTGACGTCATCACGCAGCAGCGGCGACAGATGCTGGCGTTCGACACGCGCAGCGCGGCGCGCACGGTGACGTGCTTTGCCGTGCGGCCTGCTTGCGATGCGTTCGTGCCGTGCGGCGTGCGTCCGTGCGTTAGTTTCGTTAGCGCCACCGAGGTCTGTGGATTTGATTTTAAAACGTTAATCTATAGCCGCGATTTCACACGGAAGCGACACGACCGAGGTTCGAACGATCTGTTCGGCAAGATGTTATCCACCGCCGCAAAGCAGTTGCGACAGCGGACGTTTTCTCCGTTCGAAAATGACCCGTCTCATGTTTTCGACCGGTCATTTCGGCAACCCACTCAGAGAGATAGCACTTAGAGTGGCGTGCGGAATTTTTGCGTGTGACCCGCCGCGCACCGACAACACAGAACCGTGCGTCAGAATTAGTACGGCGGTAGACGTACGCCAGTGTCGGAGAGCCAGAAGTTTACACAGAGATGATGGCATTGATTGTTTAATTCGCATTGTTTAGCTTCGATTGTTCGCTTGGACGCAATTGTTTTTTTTTCACTCGCCAGACTCACATTCTTCGGCCATCGAGTCAAACGCTCGTGTACATTGTTACAAGCGAGCGTGCGTGTGCATGCGCTGTGTACATGTACCACGCGGGCAGGCGTGCGTTGTGTAAATGACAAGCGGGCCGTGCGTGTGGGACATGTCAGATATACAAGCGGGTGTGCGTGTGTACATGTACAAGCAAAGTCGGTTGGCGTGTGTACATGTAAGATATAAACATGCGACCCGTTGCGGGTGTACATGTACAAGCTGAGCCGTGCGTGTGTCCATGTATAAGCGAGCGTGCGTGTGTACATAAGTATACAAGCGATGGTGGGTGTACATGTACACGCGAGCGTGGCCGTGTGTACATGTAGCACCTATACAGCGAGTTGATCGCGTGTCGTACTGACAAGCGCGGCGTGCCCGTGATTGTACATGTAATATACAGCGAGTGTGCGGGGCACATGTACAAAAGCGGAGCGTGCGTGTGTCATGTACAAGCGAGCGTGACTCGTGTGTACATTAGATATACAGCGAGTGTGTCTGGTTGAACAGGTAACAATGCAAGCGTGCGTGTGTACATGTAGATATACAAGGCTGAAGCGTGGTGCTCGCTGCACTGTACAAGCGGGCAGTCTGGCGCGACGTTGTACATGTACAGCGACGTGTGAGTGGTTACATTGTAGATATACAAGGCGATGCTGCGCGCGTAGTCACATGCATACAAGCGAGCGTGCGTTGACATGTAGATATACAAGCGGAGTGTGCGTATGTACATGTACAGCGAGCGTGGGAATGTACATGTAAATATCACAGCGGACCGTGTGCGGGTGCTACATCGATACAGCTGAGCGTTGCGTGTGTACATGTAAATATCAAGCGGACGTGTGCGCCTGCCGTGTAACATGTACGAAGCACGAAGCAGTGCGGTCGTGATACATGATAGATATACAAGCGATGTCCCCCCGTGCGGTGTGTACATGCTACAAGCTGACGCGTTGGTTGTGTACGATGATAGATTATACAAGGACGTGTGCGAGCGTGGTGTACATGTAGATATACAGCGGACAGTGTGCGGGTGTACATGGTACAGCGAGCGTGCGTGTGTAATGCCCAGAAAATGTGATCGTAACGTTGGTGAACGCCGGCGAAATACCACCGGTTTCCAGAGAACGTGCAACTCTTGTCGGCACACGACAGCATCTAGAGATGAACGGCCCTGTCTCTCACGCGCACGGCGACAACGCGGCCCGACCTAGAACAGCGGCGAAGGCAAACGGGCAATTCGCTCGCGCTTCGCTATTGACAGTCCGAGAACTGGTCAAGGGAGGCATCGAAACTGCCAAACAAATAAATCGTCCGGCCCAGCCCGTCATTGCAGCCACTAGCCAGACCATACAATCAGGAAAAACCAGTAGACGCGTGGACACGGCGCTTCAACAGCTTAAAGACGAGCCCGCAGTTTTAGAGAGAAGAGAAACGAGAGAGTCCCGGCTGCGCTGGTATGGACACTTGTCACCGTTCACTTGTTCTTAAGAATAAAGCTATGAAGTTGGTTACCGTTTACATCACCCGTTAACGTCTACTATCTACAAGCCGTACATCTCAGATCACATTTTGGCGCCGTTGCACAAAGAATTAGTTCCGTCTCCCTTGCGACACCAACGCAAAGTTGCTACCACTACGATGCCGAAAGGGCTAGAGGAGAAACATTGAGTGAGCACAGCTGGAAAACACATGAAGGAGAAAGAAGAAGAGAAAGAAGACGAAAACCTTATGACTATTGCGGACTATGGTGACGTGGGATGACAGTGTTGCGTTTCGCAGGACGAGCATTGTGTATCGGCAAATGGCCTACGAACCAATTATGGCCGCTAAGGCCATATAACGCCAGAACTTATCTTTGGTAGACCGGATATCGACGGATGCGATCAAGGCAGAGCAGAATACGATATCTGT
>NW_014579605.1:0-21456 GCF_000485595.1 Priapulus caudatus
TCCCCTCCTTCTCCAACCCGTCCCCCCGTCCTCCCTGTCCCCCGTCCTTCCCCTCCCCCGTCCTTCCCTTTCCGTCTTTCTCTTCCCCACTCCCGTCCTCTCCCTCTCCCGTCCTCCCTGTCCCCCGTCCTCCCGCTGTCCCCCGCACTCCACTGTGTACAGACAAGAGAAGGGATTATAGATATATCGGTATCCCGCTGCAGCTATATGTCGCACGTCCTCACATGTCCTCCTTGTTTTGCTCCTGCGTTGTCGTCGTTGTCAACACTGACTATTATTATTATTATTGTTATTATTATTATTACGAGAATAAACGCGTGATGACGACGTGTGACGTGTCGCTGACGTCAATCCGTGCTGCACGCGCTAAGCATGGTCTCTTGTTTCTGCTGCGACCGAGAAACATCGGATTTAGAGACTCGCGTCGTTTGTATTATTTAATTAGTAAACTCGCTCGTTACAAATGTTAATGTCACAAATATTTATGTTCGCCGTCGCGCGCGCGTCGGTCGTCATGGTTACGCCGACGCCGACGAGTGGGAAAACAATGCGAGTGTTTACGTTGCCATGGTAATCGGCTGCTGCTGCCGTGTCATTGCAACCTTTGTGTGCGCGTGCTCGTTGCACGTGACTTGCTATTTTGTTAACCTTCGTGAGAACTGTATTTTCCTGTCTTATATGATTGTGCTGAATTTCAATAAACCGTTATCACGTATTCAACGCACGAGTGTTAATTGCCTGTGTTTAAGAACTTTGCACCTATAGTTCTCTCATCTCACCTACAACGACCCTCTCTCGTCCCTCCCTCCCTCCCTCGCCCCTTTCTCCATCCCTCCCTCCCCATACACAAGTTCGGCGCTATCACACATGGTACACCATGCACAAACCATGCGCACGCATAAAAATACTTGTCAAACTGGTGAAATTAAAGATCTTCTTCAGCCTCAAATCCACGGAAAAGCCATTAAGGGCCATATTCTCCTCTTCCCAAAAATTAATCTTTACAAATAATATTAAATAATATTAAATGTTAAGGCCAAACAATGGCACTGAAGTAACTCGTGTGGAGTCGCTATGAAAATCGGTTGCTCGCCATTCTAACTACTTTTTTATTTCGCCGGTCGCCGCCTAATGTTTAGCATGGTTTTGTGCATATGGGCAGAGGGTCTCTGACGCTAAATAGCGAATTATGAACTTATTTATCATATCGAGAAGCAATGGAGAAATTATTACAATATATATGGCTCACCTGGTGTATTTATGAAATTTAGCTTTGTTCCCCAGTGGAACAGCTACATATTTGAGCCTGTAGACAACAATTGATGTAGCATAAATATATTAACAATTTGACGAACCACAGCGTTATAGTGAGATAAACAAAGTCTGAATGAATTTAAATTATAATTATTAACGATGATGGAAACCTATGATCTAGGCGCACGCCATCTGACACGTCAATCATCATCACGTAAAGAGTTAGCAGACCTGGAAGATCGATAACCCCTGGTGTATTGAATACTTATGTAGAGGTACCTGATATGTAGTAGAATCAATGGAGCGGCGACGTGAAGTTAGGATGAGGAGGTGGTAACAGGTCAGCATGAAGAACAAGGCGGGCCGTGACAGAATGGGCGAAATGAGGAGGTAGTGGTGTATTTATTGGCAAAATGTGGACAGAGATGTGAAAGAATATGCAGGACAGTCAACAAGGTGGGAAATTAGAGGGATCTCCGGGTCCTATATGTCCAGCAAGAGCGTTTGAGTATGATTACAGCGCGTAGCCAAAGTGGAGCACTATTCAATGACAAATTTTATCGAAAGGTAAGTAAGTAAAACTTTATGTAACGACGGTAACAGCATCGTTAGGTAACAAACACAATAATTGGCGCGTGACTCTCCTATCTCCACTTCATCGCCGTCTACCCACAGCAACAGCCACGGATTAGCTATTACAATAATTAAAATATACACCAATATAGTGAACATACTTTGACTAAAAAGTTTTCGTAGCGGGGTCAGTATGAGAGCACAATGGGCATATGATAGGGCTCAAGATGTGTCTTAGACAGGATCTTTAAAAAGACAGAATGGGTAGGGGACATATCGGCTCGACGTCAGGAGTATAATTATTTTCAGTCCAGATGCACGCAGTCGCACCACGAAACAGACTAATTCGAGTAATGCATTCTCATGTGGCACGTGCAACGAAGCGCAGCACATGAGCAAACACGCTAATCATCTGCACACACACTACGCGCGTCTGGATCATCACGGTTTCATTCTGTCTAAAATCAACAACAAGAAAGAAAGCCGTCATTAGAATATAAGCACGTAGCGCTAGCTCACAGTAGAAATTATGATGTAAGTTAAAGGATGACAATCGCATGGTTCAATAAAAAAATTGACGAACAGTTCGCCCATAAAACCTAGGTCTAACGCTGCACACAAAGGTTGCATAGCTTCTGAAACAACAAGATATATTTCTCCATCACAGGCGAGTGCGGCGAGACCCATCGGTGGTAACGCAACGTATCAATTGTATACCAAGAACTCTATCAAGGCATTGCGGTCGGCAACATTCGCTTCACTCGTTCTGCGGCAGATCTGCGTTAAACAACATTGTTGATCCAATATGAATCCCGACTCACGCTGCCAGTTTCCGGCGCGCAGACACGAACAACTGACGGCATACATTATAACAAATTAATCAGGCAACTAGTCAAGAGCCAACAGAATAACATACCAAGTGCTAGGGATGTAATCAAGATCGAAGGCAGAATTGCCTGTATCCGCCAAATATACAGTAGCTACAGACTTAATAATGATCAGATTTGACCCACAACCACATACGCACCGACTGTGGTGACTTGTCCTAATATACGCAGATCCAGTATATCAACTAGTGGATTAGCTTCTAGAGATATCGCAGCAGAAAATAACAATCGACGACCTCACACTGCGACGTTAGTGACGGAAGAGAGCTTATGCGAGCGCGCCAGAGGATTGTCAACGTCAGCGTGAGAGCACGTACACACGTGTAGTTGGAGTCACATCCCCGGGATCGGCGATCTGTAGAACGCTCTACTGGTCTGGCAACGTGAGCGTAATAAGTCAATAGGTTTTGGAATCCTTCGATAGAGATTGCGATAGACTCTATATTGTTTAGCAGCACATAAACTCAACGTGACCACGTGCGCTTCCTAGACATATGATCGTAATCGTAATCAAGGACGTTGCGCTAGGTATGCCCACGAAGAAAACATAGGACTAGAAGAACATGTTGTGTCAGAAAAGGCGAACTAAACGAACAAATAAGAGCTGAAGCAAGCTGGCAGTCGGTACAGTCCAAACACTCGATAGAGATATATCTGAGGTCCCTTATATGTTTAATCGTGGCAGGGCATGTCATTTATAAACATAACTAAGCAAAGAATGCGGTGGCCCCGCTTCAAAATAGAATCCTTGGCGGCCCACCAATCGGAATCATGGGCAACTTCACGGAGTATGACCCAAGAATGTTTAGGGTTTGATGCTTGGTCAGGGAGGCTGGAGCGCGAGTACTTGCGCATAGTGTGAAGTCAGATTGCACGGGAGAAGAAACACGGGGGCGACACAGTTGTGATACGAGCTGTAGATTCGCTGGCGCGATCTACCGAGATCGGTAAGACATGGTGAAAATCGAACTCAGCTACGGCGCAGCACTTATCACGTGCAAGATAGGTCAGCGAACGAAGTGGTAGAGACAACAGAGAAACGCCCCGACAAAATCGACTGCAAAACTCAGTTGAGAGGGGAAGAGGGCGAGAACCGAGCGGAAGAGACGCATCGGGCGTACGCACCGGGGGTGGAGATGTGGACGTGCGAGCGAGCCGTGTGAGTGGGCAATACGGACACATTCGGTGAGAAGGGCAAATGGGAACGGCCAAAATGAGACACAGGGTGTGGATGAACGACGCTTGAAATTAGCAACATCCGTCTCCACAACTTCAGCGTGCTAGACGGCGGACACGCTTTAAACGGGCCACCTGCTCGCGTTTGCTCAAATGAAAGAGGCAAGCATAGTTGGCTGTATACTCTGCGCAAGGGCTGTGGGTGGACCGCTGGCGGATCGCGCATCCAATGGTTAACAATGGTCAGATGTGAGGGAGCTGCGAACAAGGACAGTGATATCAACGAACCTACGGCGCGATTATAACACACAGCTACAAAATATGCACACACACACAACATCACAACACACATCACACACTAATCATCCTATCAGCTACACTCTCACGGCCTTAAAACATGAAACACCCTCCAACATCACGACCACACACACACACAGCACCCCATCACACACATGAGACGCAACACAAAGTACATGCACGGCCCTAGTATTAACAGACGGACCGCTGGATCACTCAATGTATAGCTACAATCTTCTGATCGCTCTGAGTTCGCGCTTGAAAAAGTCATTCTTCATGCACAGTGAGCTATTAGAATATAAGATACACACACGGCGCCCGTCACGATCCTACATGGACAACCGTCTCACCCGTGTGACTGCAGATGGTGCCAGTTGCACAGCAGGCAGAGCAGTCGCCGGTCACTACGTCAGCTACCGGATCCGAAGCTGTGTATGAAAATTACCTAAACTGTGAGACCGTATAAATCCTTTCCGCACAGTGACGGAAAGAGAAAGGGTGGAGAAGGAATATGGTGGAATGGAAGAGAGAGAGAGGTGAAGGGTGCGATCTGGTTAACAATGTTAGATGTGAGGGGTGCGAATAAATGTAAGATAGCGATTATAAAACAGTACAAATATGACAACAATACACAACATCTCTTATCTCCTGTCTCTCACGAGCTATAAAACATAACAGCCTCCACTGTTCATCCCAGCCCCTCCGCCATGACGAAACAAGTAAACATTCGTCCGCCATTATGCATCCGTGGTGTAACAAGTGAGCATTCGCCCGTCACGATCACATGACAAGATTCCGTGATTTCACAGCAGCGTTGTATTTAAACTCGTATAAATTCATTCTCTCTCTCTCTCTCGCGCGCGTTTACCAAATATACAACAAAATATTGCATCGTACAACCCAAGTACAACATGAAATTATCGTCGCACTACTGTAACGCTATATAACGTGTATAACGTGCTCCTATATATCATATATATATATGCATATTACGTGTGTGGGGGGAGGGGAGCAAGACTTAAATTGGATAAACCTCACAACAAAGGGCCTATATAGACCTACTGTGAGCAGACTTGCAGTGTGCAAACATTACGAAATGTTCTCATTGAGCCAGAAATGTGCTCCGAAGTTGACTATTTTGAAAACTTACATCAGACGCAAGTTATTTGTACGAAGTGCCAGATAACGCAAAATAGTATCCATACGCCATAGCGCATGCAAATAGTTCTTGGAACGAAAACACTATATTTGTTTCCTGGTTACATAAGTAATATAGATAACGATATATGATTTAAACAAATTTAAAAATTTTGTACTGAATAAACATCGAATAATGAATTATAACTTGTTTTATCATAGAAAGGAACTGTTACTCAATCAAGCAGATCGCTCTGCTGTGTCCCGGATGTGTAAACATCACTGTGGTACTACGTTCATAAAAGAAGTAATTTCGTTTAGATTTTGAGAAGAAGAAATGTTATGAAAGTAGCAATAGAAAAGAGTTGTAGTGAATTTTTGCAACATATTCAAGCTCACAGTAGGTACATATATGCATTTTGCTGCGAGGTTGATCAACTTTCAGGTGATGTTACGAGGTTACTAAATATATATATACACAGATTATCGCAACCTCACACGTTAGCCAGTCATCACAATCATCCGTACCGCGACCACTAGCTGATATTCCATCTATCCATCCATAATCATATCTGCCCTTCCTTCATCCCAGCTCTCCCTACTATCCTGGCTTTCCTGCCACCCACACACACTGAGCCTCTTCACACACATCCAAGCTGGTCCTCTCTCTGTCCTTCTCCGCAAAGTCACAAACTTGTCCATAAGCCACACGGCTGCCTGAAGCATTCTCACGTCGTCATGGCAACCGCCCGACTTGTTCCCGTGCCGCTGTGGCAACCGAGCAAAGTATTCACGCATCGTCCTGGCAACCATGTGAAGCATTCACGCATCGTCATGCCGACCGGCCGACTCATTCTCATGTCACCGTGGCAACCGCCCGACTGATTCCCATGTTGCCGTGACGACCGTTCGCTCTAGTCATCTCGTAATTCGCTGCTGCCGATAACGAGCATTGATGAGTCATTAGCGACGACGGCCGCACGCGTTGTTAGCACGCATCGTAAACACACATCTCAGTGGCGCGGCGCGCACGCAATCACAGTGTCATCTAGTGGTGTGCTGTGAAAATAGTCACATCACTGGCACGGACCACTCCTGTGACATCGCCATCGACCTCAGCGCCATCTAGTGGCCAAAACACTGTCGCTTGGGCGCTAGGCCGAAGATTCCGCGACGTCGCTGCACGCTCGCGGTGCCCCCTGGTGGGTCAAACTAGCTGCCGATGGTCCAGGCGGCGGGGACCCACTGTGGCTCCGTCTCAATGACCTTGATCTCGCGCTGAAGGTCATCGTACGCTCGGTCGAGGTCGTAGTTTACAATGATCTTGTCGAAGTAGTGACCGTAGTTCTCCTCCATCTCCCGCGCCTCCTCTATGATCTTACGCAGATCGTCGTCCTGCCGAGAAACAATAGAACGGTGAGCGCGTGAACGTCGCGACGTGTATGATGTGGCGCTATCGCTCTCATACAGTCTCAAAAACAACAGAACATCTGTGCGCTAACCGACATGGCAGGTGGGGCTCTCAAATTTGCTCCAAACATGATACACAGATGAATCTATGATTACGATCTATGCCAATGAGTCTTGCGATAGTCAGGGTCAAAGTCAAGGTCAGGGGCAGTGTTAGGGTGAGGGTCAAGGTCAGGGTCAGGGTCAGTGTTAGGGTGAGGGTCAAGGTCAGTGTTAAGGTGAGAGTCAGTGTTAGGGTAAGAGTCAAGGTCATGGTCAGTGTTAGTGTGAGGGTCAAGGTCAGTGTTGGGGTGAGGGTGAGGGTAAAGGTTAATGTCAGGGTTAGGGTGATGGTCAAGGTCAGGGTTAAGGTCAAGGTTAGGGTTAGGGTGAGAGTCAAGGTTAGGGTCAGGGTTAGGGTCAAGGTCAGGGTGAGAGTCAAGGTTAGGGTCAGGGTTAGGGTCAAGGTTAGGGTTAGGGTTAGGTTAGACCACCTAGCAGTAGCACATCCTCACCTTGGTGCTCATGCCTAGCTTCAGCCGTGTCTGTCGCAACTTTTCGAGGCCAGGTGGCGCCACGAACACCACGTACGGCATCAGGTCCGAACTTTTCAGAATCTTTAGCGACTGAAAGAACACAAAAACAACTGAACATTTCGAAAACCACGACAATGACTCACTTGAATCGGAAAGTAATGGGAAAAATATTAAATGTTTTAGAGAATAATTTTCCACTGACTATTTTCACCCGTTGCCGATGCAGTGCTCGAAATAATTAAGCGTTGTCCGGTTGTCCGAGACAACCAGAATTTGCGCCGGACAACCTAACCAATCTGAGACATTGTCCGGTGGACAACCAAGAAACCCTATCCCTAACCCTAACACTAACTCTAAACCGACTCGGCTATCTTATATATGCGTGGTACCCAATTAATCTATGGTGTATAACCTTTTGCTTTCAATATTTTGCATCTGAACTGACAATCAATCCCAACCAACTGGTATAGGCTAGCTGGCACAATAATGTTCAGTTTCATACTTCAAATCCGAGTGTTTTCTAGCTCATCAAGAAATCATAATCGAGAATTAAATCGTGAATAATATAAAAATATGGGACCAGCTGCTATTTCCAACACTGGTATATGTCAGGTTTTCTGATTTATGAGAGGTGAATTCGATTTGGAACCAGCAAACCAGCAAGTTTCCAAAATTTTCTGGGGGAGGACCCCCATACCCCCCGCCTGTTTTTCACCCCCCCTCCTTGGAATCCTAGACCCGCCACTGAACAATTACATATCTTGGGAGCAGAGAACAATGAACAAAAATGTCGCCTTTTCGCATGGAGCCAGTAAAATATTAAGTCATCCATTATTTTGCGCAGTTCGCTGTTTTTGGCCCCCCCTTGTTAAAAAATCCTGGCTACGCCACTGTTTTTGGGTATTTTCTGATCATATTATTATGTGATTGAAAATAGGAGATTTGGAGATATTTTTTGGGACAACCAGAAATTGTTGCGGACAACCCGATTTGATGCCGGGGTTGTCCGCAGGACAACCACATTTTTTCTTCTTATTTCGAGCACTGCGATGAATAGGATTTTACAAGAATCGTTGCGTAGAGAGAATGGCATTGCGTAAACAAGTGTGCAGCTGTTTATAGCGTGTAGTATAAGAGTTTGAGCACACACTAATTCGAAATTTCAGCTACGTTTCAATTTAGTTTGAAAGTTTCACTCACTTTCTGACAGCTGTTGAATAATGAAGCAATCCCATGTGTACGTGTGAAATGATGTTGTATTCGATGCTATTGCACACATGTATATTACATGATGTACATTGTATATTGTATAATGATGGCACAGTGACATGTATATTACATGATGTACATTGTATATTGTATAATGATGGCACAACTTTCACATGTATATTATATGATGTACATTGTATATTGTATAATGATGGCACAGCTTTCACTTGTATATTATATGATGTACATTGTATATTGTATAATGATGGCACAGCGTTCACTTGTATATTACATGATGTACATTGTATATTGTATAATGATGGCAAGCTTTCACATGTATATTATATGATGTACATTGTATATTGTATAATGATGGCACAGCGTTCACATGTATATTACATGATGTATATTGTATATTGTATAATGATGGCACAGCTTTCACTTGTATATTACATGATGTACATTGTATATTGTATAATGATGGCACAGCTTTCACTTGTATATTACATGATGTACATTGTATATTGTATAATGATGGCACAGCCTTCACATGTATATTATATGATGTACATTGTATATTGTATAATGATGGCACAGCGTTCACTTGTATATTACATGATGTACATTGTATATTGTATAATGATGGCACAGCTTTCACTTGCCACGATGGTCCAGTAATGTCATGCACGATTGTGAAAAAATATTTTACTTCTAATATAGTCTCAGACCATCACTCTAATATCGCTTTTCACACCATCACTAAGCATGTCAGCCATACGTGCACAGCCCCTCCCCACCCTCCATCAGCCTGCCTCCAATCCCACCCAGCCCACCACCGCCCAGTCATTTTACAGCCCCTGTCCTGTCACTATTTCTCACACCATTCCTCCAGTGCACCGCCCTGCCCTCCTTAATGCTTCCTTTCCTACAGCCACCCTTCCCTCCCCTCCCCCCTCCTCCCTCCTACTCCCCCTCCCCCTCCCCGTCGTCATAGTTACCTCAGCCAGGACGGCGGGCGAGCCCTTTACCTGTGGCTGTAAGTTCAACACACAGATGCGGCGGTCGTTGACGACGCGACGAACCGACGCGACGCTCGTTCCGTAGTAGTTCCTCTCAAACTCCCCGTGTTCGACGAACCTCCGCGCGAGAATGTCCGCCTCGAAGGTGTGCCGCGGAACGAAGTGGTAGTGAACACCGTCGATCTCACTGTCCTTCTTAGGTCTGCTAGTGTCTGGAACAACGATACACTGATGATGGTGATTGTGGTGGTCCATCATCATCATCGTCATCGTCATCACCATCATCACCACCACCACCATCATCATCATCATCCTAATCATCATCATCATCATCACATTCATTTGATGATGATGGTGATGACGGTGATGATGATGATGGTGGAGTGTGTGAGCGAGTGGCGCACCACTGTCTATATCTTTTG
Organism: Priapulus caudatus; assembly: GCF_000485595.1. NCBI lineage: Eukaryota > Metazoa > Priapulida > Priapulimorpha > Priapulimorphida > Priapulidae > Priapulus > Priapulus caudatus. The sequence goes on from NW_014579605.1 coordinate 9,960, forward strand.
GGTCTCTGTAATGTAAGGTGTATGGCGAGGGGTCTATGTAATCTAGCATTAGGGCAGGGGGTCTATGTTATGGCGGGGTGATTACGTACGGGGGATGGCGGCGGCGTAGCGACTGCTATCACTCTCCATCAGCCGCTGTCGCAGCTCATGGCGGCCGATGTTCTGTGGACCAATCAGGATGACCGGCCGCTTGCTGTGCGGACGCGGGAAGTACAGCGCTACCTCCTCATACGCCAGGATCTCGTCCGAGTCAAAGTCTGCAACAACGTGAAAACAATAGAACGTCGCATCCGAGTCAGTCTAACGATGTGAAACAATAGAACATCTTATACGAGTCAAAGTCTGCAACGACGAGAAAACAATTGAACATCTCATATGTGTCAAAGTATGTAACGATGTGAAACAACTGAACATCTCATCCGAGTCAAAGTCTGCAATGGTGTGAAACAATAGAACGTCTCATGCATTTCAATCGGCATCAAAATGAAACAATAGAACGTCTTCTACGTGTCAACGTCTTTAATGATGATGCAGCCAGTTATTATGATGACCACATAAAACAATAGAACAAATTTAAGACAATAGAACGTCATTTCAAACTCTTCCCGCAGACAATAGATTATTGTCACCATCAACTCGTTGCACAGCCAACAGAATGTCAGTAAATCATTACAAAGAGAATAGATTTTTGTACTGTGACAGCTGTGTGGCCTGTAACTCATATTCTATCAATATTCTATTATTCATAATATCAGGAGTGAATAATAATAATAATAATAATAATAATAATGATAATAATAATAATAATAATAATAATCTATTATTATTCACTTCTGATAATATCAGGAGTAAGATAATATAGGAGGAGTATGACACTCCAAAACACGGGAAATTCGTGTAGTAACACGAATGTGTGAGGACAGCAGTAATGTGGTGACACGTGGGACGTGGTAGTGACAGCGAGCAAACGACAACAACGTGCTGATTGGACTCATTCGGCCGACAGGACGTACTACTACTATTACTACTACTAGGAGTAAGATAATATAGGAGGAGTATGACACTCCAAAACACGAGAAATTCAACATTTGCTTGCCTAATTTTACCGATGATATATTACGTGCAACTGGATAAAAATTACATCTAAATTAGCGTTGGACATCCACCTCACACTCAAACTTTACTTTGTTTCCATACCTCTTCATTCTTATGGAGATATAGCTTTGAACGTCACACATGATTTATAGCATTTTACTAGGCTGGTGGCTTCGCTTGCCTGGGCTTTCAAACAGTGGCTATTAAATGTGAGGAATGGCCTTGTCTGTTGACAAGAATGCCACCAGTTGGCGGCAGGAGTAAGATAATATAGGATCCTATATTATATCATACACACTAGATATATTATCCTATATATATACACGTATATATATACACACATATATACACACTATATATATACACACATATACTATATTATCCTATATTATATAATATCCTATATTATCTTACTGCTGCCGCCAACAGGTGGCATTCTTGTCAACAGACAAGACCATTCCTCACATTTAATAGCCACTGTTTGAAAGCCCAGGCAAGCTAAGCCACCAGCCTAGTAAAACGCTATGAACCATGTGTGACGTTCCAAGCTATATCTCCATAAAAAGAAGAAGTATGAAAATAAAGTAAAGTTTGAGTGTGAGGTGGATGTCCAACGCTAATTTAGATGTAATTTTTATCGAGTTGCACGTAATATATCATCAGTAAAATTAGGCAAGCAAATGTTGAATTTCTCGTGTTTTGGAGTGTCATACTTCTCCTATATTATCTTACTCCTGATACCTCATTGGAACAGCAGTAAAGTAACAGAAGTAAAGTAAGACGAGTGTATACAGGAGAGAAATGTGTGAGTATAGTGTGAGTATATTGTGAGTATAGTGTGAGTATAGTGTGAGTATATTGTGAGTATAGTGTGAGTATAGTGTGAGTATATATTGTGAGTAGGGTGTGAGTACGTGTATGGTGATGAGGAGGGGGGTGCTAGTTGCTTACCTTCATTGAAGTTTGCATTGTACATGGATTTCTTCTTCTTCTTTGCATGCTTCTTCGCACACAGCATTTTGTCTGCAACGAGAAATACAAGGCTTGTAGGTTAAGCCGGGTTTACACTACCAACTTTATTTTAGCGAATTGGCGAGTTGGACCAATTTCGCAAATTCGACAACTCTGAGTGCCCGAAAATAGAACATGTTCTAATCTGCCAACTAGTTGCTATCGATCGGTTTGTCGCGCAACTTTTGCGTTTACACTGCCGATTGTCGGTTGTATAGTTCTGTAGTGGGGGAGTTGGTCCATTTCGCCATTCGCCAACACAAAGTTGGTAGTGTAAACCCAGCTTTAGCCACACACCCTGAAGAAATTCCCTCCCTCACACTGTTAGAGAGTTCTCTGCCCCTTCAGTATAGACAAACTAGAGTAGTTTAACTACTGCCCAAATGTTCAGACTACAGTCTATAGTGAAACGAATGGTGATATAAAACCTACAGCTATATGCATATAACGATAGGCCCCCTACTGTATACGCCATATGTTTCGCGTATAGATATTTTCGCGAATTCAGACTTGACAGGCAATTTCGCGAGTGGTTAAATTTTGAGGTCGGTGAATTATGAAATATTCGGTATTAATAGGTATGTGTTAGTCGCGTGTTGTTATTTTCGAGGTCGGGGACGCGTTCGCGAAATTCGCGAATATTTAAACCACCGCGATTATACAGCGTATACAGTATACTATGCACATACTACTACGGAACGCGACGCTTACTTTTCTTCTTGTCCTTGGGGTTGTCGAGGTCACCGGCTATCGTCTGTCGCATCGCCTCTCTCCTGCGATGAAAGGCGGCCATGTTAGTTTACACAGCGGCCAATTACATCTCACCATCCAGCACAGATGACGTAGCTTAATTAATCTCATTCACGTTGGAAATTATCAATAGATGTTTACGTCATAACAAGTCAAGTTAGTTAGTGAAAAATTAGTTCTTAATTAGAAAAAGAATATATTAAAAATCTTATTTCAGTTACAAGACTTCTATTCTTAGAATAACTTCTCTGGCTGAAATTACGAAAAATATTTAAAATTGCATACAGATAGATAGAGATAGAGAGAGAGAGAGAGAGAGAGAGAGAGAGAGAGAGAGAGAGAGAGAGTGTGTGTGTGTGTGTGTGTGTGTGTGTGCGCGCGTGCGCGTGTGCGTGTGTGCGCGCGTGTGTGCGTGTGTGCGTGTGTGCGTGTGTGTGTGTGGTGTGTGTATGGCAGTGGGGGGCGGTGGTGGGGAGGGGATGACATCACGTACTGCTGTGTGAAGCTGCGGCTGGGTATGAGTCCTGCCAGCGGCTGGTCCTCCTCCCCCTCCCTGTACGCCTGCCACCAGTTACTGTCCTCCTGGTTGATGACGTGTAGGATGTCTCCCTTCTGGAAGCCGATGCCGAGCTCGCGACACGGGATGTAGAGGTCATCCTCAGGGTCGTAGTTGAAGTGAGCCTTCACGTGCATCTGCAGTGGTGCCATCGTGTGGCAGATTAGTAAAGTTCTCACCGACACACTCCGTAGTCATTCGTAACTATATCTGTGCCCCGTTATAGCCAAATGAGTCGGAAGTCGCACATATAGATTTTACGCTGTGGTTTATATATTTTTAACTATATAGGCATGAAATTTTTGTCTTTGTGATTTCAACTGAAATAGATAGTTTAGAATGTTTTCTATTGGAAAGCTGGGTGAAATATACATATAATACCTTTAAACAAAATAATTTTGCCATTTTGTATAGAATATATCAATATAATGAAGTTGGACTCGATTTTCTTCAATTTCATCTGAATTCCAAGGGTTAATTAAATAACTTAAAATATCCATAACTTTTTTTCCCCATAATTTTCAACATTTTTTGACCAATAGGAAGATAAAAGACAGCAGAACATCACCATATGGTAATCTGGAAATTGAAAAATTGCTCCAAGTGACACATTTGACTATAACTGGTCACATATACATATCACATATATATATACATACACACATATGTGTGAGACCACTAAAAACAGACGTGATAATTTCTATGTGTGGATTTCTGGGTTTTAAAACGTTTGATTTAGAATTTGGACTTTACTTTGGACTCTAGTTAAGACTTTAGGACCAGACTTAGACTTTACCTTTTACTTTATAGTTTAGCTTTACTTTAGACATTAGATTTATTACTCAAGACTTTAGCTTTACTTTAGACCTTATACTTATTTTAAACTTTAGATTTGAACTTTGGGGCTGCTTCATATGCTTTGATTTTTTATTTCCCTCCCTCATAGAAGCTGGATCATGAAAGAGGAGGTATGCTGCTTCACTCACCATGGCTTCACGGTTGACGTGAGGGAGTTGTGATGACTCAGAGCTCGGTTTGATGAGGAATGTCAACTGACCTGTCAACGTCGCCTGTAACGCAGATGACAAATACGTGTCACCAACGATGACAGCGATGACAATAATGTAACACAGATGACAATGATGACAAAAATTACAACAATGACAATGATGTAATACAGGTGACAACGCGTAACCAAAGATGACAACAATGTGATACAAATGACAACAATGTGACACATATGACAATAATGTGTCACCAGCGATGACAACAATGTGACACATATGACAATAATGTGTCACCAGCGAGGACAACAATGTGACACAAATGACAACAATGTGACACAGATGACAATGTGTCACCAGCGATGACAACAATGTGACACAGATGACAATAACGTTCCAGCGATGACAACAATGTGACACAGATGACAATAACGTTTCACCAGCGATGACAAAGTGACACCTACTGTAGAGCGTTACAGGTAAATCACTAACGAACTAACTAACAGCATGTCCACAACACTGCTAACACTTTAATCATCATAACACAAGACCAGGGGGTGGTCCTACACCCTTAACATCACACATCAACAACCGACACCAAGGTATAGAGACGCCGTGACATCGCGCGCGATGCGTGCGGCGTTGGTTGCCGTGGCGACGACCTACCATGATGTCGACGACCTCGTTGACGGACTTTCCTCTCATGTCGATGCCGTTGATCTCTAACACCTCGTCTCCCTCGTGGATCAACCCTGCCGGGAAAACACAGGAGCCATCCCGTCAGTACATACACATACACATACATGCACACACGCACTAATGCAAGCACGCACGCACATACACCACCTATGCTGCCTATTGTGGCAATGATGTCAATTTCAATGCCAGAGCTAAAACAATGGTGGGGGCCAAACTATCGTTTTGACTACCATAATTTATACAATAAAAATATTTTAATACGAACATCTAGATAATCTATACTGAAGCATTAAATCTTATCGATCTTTCTCATCGGAAAATTTCATCTAGGAATAACTTTTCCTGGTAGTCATACTGCATAATAATCTAAACCTACAACCTAGCTTAACACACCATGCCCTGCTGTGACCCATTCACTATAATCAGCGTTCTCACTGCTACTGTTCGCGGAACATCGTCGGGGAACCACGTGAACATACCGGACTTCTCTGCTGCTCCTCCCTTCACAATCCTGCCAACGATCACCGAACTTCCCTCGTTCTTCACCGTCGCCCCCTGCAGGAGAGAAACAGAAGCTTTCACGTATATATACGGCAGGAGACAAGCAAACACTGATCAACACAAACAGGTAAACGAGCAACAACCAGCATGGAACGATGCGGACACTGTCTTCATCCACCAGGGGGCAGCAAGGGTCAACTCGTTCATCCACCAGGGGGCAGCAGTGGTCAGATTTTTCATTTAACAAGGGGCAGCATTAATCAGATTATATTACTCACCAGAGGGCGCACCTCTTAGCGACTACTCACTCACCAGAGGTTCACTTGTTTTCTCGAGGCGGACAATGCGGATGTTCTCATGTCCATCCACGTAGTCAGCCGCGCGCTCAACATAGTTGTTGTACTCCGGAGTCACCGGCGGCACCTGCTGGCAAAAAAATCATTAATATATGGCTCTACTCACAATCTACCTAATAAACTAATTATTAACTACACTAAACCCTATATATATATATATATATATATAATTTTTATATGTATTTAGCAAAGCATAATACACCTAAAGTATCTGTCAATTTATTTCTCAACATAAAATACCGTGTAAGTAAAAAATGTATTATATTACATCACTGACGTCTTACATGTAAATGAGTATATAAATGAACATATAGCAACAGGCAACTAAGAAGCAAACTTAGATTGTATCATGTGTAGCGTGACATTTCTTAAACACTTGCCTGGATCGATATGCATTATTCACATGAAATAATTCCTAACACATCTATGAATTTACATAAGTTATATTCGTATTCACATAACAAATAATCTAGCACGTAACAAATGTGTTATTTTATATGACTATAACTGATATGTACATGTAAATAAGTATGCAAATGAACGCATAACAACATGCGTACGAAACAGACAAACATTGATTGTGTCCAAGATCTTGGAGTAATCATTCTGAATGATTACTCTAAGCTAAGATGTAGATTTGTACTGTATCACTCAGAAATTTTATTATTTTAACTGCTCAACACTATTGCATTTATCAGATATTTTTCTCCATGAAAAAGACTCTTCAGTACATGTATTTGTAGTTGAATTAAATGCAATAAAGCTTTAATAATAAAAATAAAAGTGTCATGTTTAGCGTGAATATGTTGTTCATTACTTGCCTGGCTGCAGAGTGAGAGCTTGTCGTGAGAGAACATCAGACCTTGGAACGTCGGATTTGAGAGGATCTTCTGAAGTTCACGGGTGTTGGAGTTCTGCACTTCATTCGTCATCTTCAGGACCTGGTGGAACGTAATGTGACAGGGAACAACATGATGATGAACAACATGATGGTGAACAACATGATGATGAACAACATGGTGATGAACAACATGGTGATGAACAACATGATGATGAACAACATAATGATGAACAACATGATGATGAACAACATGATGATAAACAACATGATGATGAACAACATGATGATGAACAACATGATGATGAACAACATGGTGATGAACAACATGGTGATGAACAACATGATGATGAACAACATGATGATGAACAACATGATGATGAACAACATTATGATGAGTATAATAACACGATAATCTTAAATAACATGACGTGAATTATCAAGAAGGCATTATATCCTTTGGCATGTCTATATTTCACCTCCCCCTCTCCCCTACCCTTCCTCCTCCCCCACCTCCCCCTCTCCCCACCCGTCCTCCTCCTCCTGTCCCCCTCTCCCCAACCGTCCTCCTCCCCCTCCCCTCCTTCTCCTCCCCGCATCCCCTTTACCTCCTGTGTGAGTGACTCAGCCTCCGTGGTGGCAGGCGTGCGTTGCTTGTGCTTCGACAGGATCGCGACCACCTGGTTGTGAAGGCCGATGGCCTTCTGGAACTCAACGTTGCGGAACAACCGGGCGAGGACGGAGAGTTCTTCGCGATGTTCCGAGTGTTCGAGCCGGTGCTGGATGTAGGAGAGCGAGCCCATCAACTCTATCATAGCTGCGCGGAGAGATAACGAGAGACGGAGGATGAAGATACTGCTGCCGTAACCACGGCAACGGCAACGCGTACGTGTGTGTGCGTGCGTGTGCGTGTGTGTGTGTGCGCGCGCGTGTACGTGTGCGTGCGTGTGCGTGTGCGTGTGCGTGTACGTGTGCGTGAGCGTGTGTGTGTGCGCGCGCGCGTTTACGTGTGTGTGTGTGTGCGTGCGTGCGTGTGTGTGTGGGTATGTGTGTGTGTGTGTGCGCGCGCATGTGTGTATATATGACGCATCACTTCTAGAATCATATAAAAACAGAGCTGCTTTATTGATATAAGAATTGCACTTTGTCGATTACGATAACGATTGTGAAACGACAAAAAAAAAGTTTTCCGATATGGATCAGGTGACTATTATCACGCACCCACGTACATGTTTACTACAAATAGTTAACAACTGCTGGTAACAGATGGCGCCACGTGACCATAATCTTTGCATGGTTACATGCGCGTATGTTAGGCTGTAGGTTTCTGACGTCACGGTATTTCAAAACTGGCGGCAGCATGGGGAGTGGCGTAGCGAGGATTTTTTAACAGGTGGGGCGCAAAAACAGCTAACTGCGCTAAATAGTGGATGACTTAATATTTTGTTGGTTCCTCCACTTCCCTCTCCACACCCTACGCTCCCCCACCTCTCAGCTCTCCAATCTTTGTTTTGGGTGCCATGCAAAAAGCGACATTTTTGTTCGTTGTTCTCTGCTCCCAAGATATGTAACTGTAGGGTTACAATAATAACATGTTTTTTTTATTATAATCATATATATATATACTTACGTATGGGTCGCCGCGGGGGTGGGCGGGGCTGGGGGAGGGGGTTAACTTACGTATGGGTCGTCGCGGGGGTGGGTGGGGCTGGGGGGAGGGGATTACTTACGTATCGGTCGTCGCGGGGGAGTGGTCCCCACAATGTCCATCGGGTCGAATCCATCAGAACCGTCCTCCTCCTCATAACCAATGTTCTCAATCCCAGACACCGGAGTACTGCGCGAGAGAAACACACCATGTCACCACCGACACAGGGAACGAGGTTTGTCTCTCACTCTCAAACTCACTGCCCCTCGCTCGCGCTCTCTATCTTTCTATCTTTCTCGCCCGAACACCCCGCCGTGCCATCTCTATCTCGCGCTCTCTCTCTCTCTCTCTCCTCTCTCTCTCTGCTCTCGCTCTCTCTCTCTCTCTCTCTCTCTCTCTCTCTCGCCTCCTCTCTCTCTCTCTCTCGCTCTCCGCTCTCTCTCTCTCTCTCGCGGTCTCTCTCTATCTCTCTCTCTATCACTCTCTATCTCTCTCTGCCTCTCCTTTCTGTCTCCCTCTCCAATCTCCTTCTCCACGCCTCTCTCTCCATCGCTCACCATAAATGTCTAGCATACACACGCTAACAAGCTACAACCACTGCTTGTTACGCCCACAGTATTTACTAGATGATATTCTCTCTCTAACCAGAGAACCAGCACTTCCAGGCCAGCCAGTCTGGCCAGCCAGTCTAGCCAGTCAGCCAGTCTATCTAGTGGGGTTCATTAATAAATCAGTTTACCGCGCGTAAATCTACTTTGGACATGTTATAACAAAATTGTATTATTAACATTATTTATATCAGTTTTTAATTGTCAGGGTCGTCAGCCAGCCGACACCTTCACAGTCAGCCAGCCAGCGCAAGTCAACCCAGTCAAGCGTCATGCTCAGCCATAACCAGTCAGCCAAGTCAGCCAGCCAACAGTCATGCCAGTCAGTCCAGCGCAGCTCAGTCAGCTCACCACAACCAGTCAGGCCAGTCTAGCCACGGCCAACAGATCAGGGCAGCCAACCAGCCAGCACGCCAGCCAGGTCCAGTCAGGCCAGCCAGCCAGCAGTAGTCAGCCAGCAGTCAGCCAGCACAGTCACCAGCCAGACAGCCAGCCAGCCAGTCAGTCAGCAGCCCAACCATCGCACTGATTCACAGCCAAGTCAGCCAGCCAGCCATGTCAGTCAGCCAGGCAGTCAACCAGTCGCCAGCCAGCAGTCAGCCGCAGCAGCGCCCATCGAGCAAGTACCAGCCGCGCTGCCAGTCAGCAGTCCCAGCCAGGCCACCAGTCAGCCAGCCAGCAGCTAGTCCCCAGCCAGTAGCCAGACCAGCCAGCAACCAGCAAGGCCAAGTCAGCAGCCAAGCACAGCCAGTCGGCAGCCAGGCAGTCAACCAGTCAGTCAGCCAGCCACGGCCAGGCAAGCCAGTCAGCCAGCAGCCCAGACAACAGTCAGTCAGTCAGTCAGTCAGGCAGCCCAGTCAATACAGCCAGCCAGCCAGCCAGCCAGCCAAGCAGCCAGCCAGCCAGACAGCCAGCAGCCAGCCGGGACGCCCCGGCAGCCACGCAGCCAGCCAGGATCAGTCAGGTCAGTCAGTCACAGTCAGCCAGTCAGCCAGTCAACAGTCAGCCAGCCAGTCAAAGCAGGCCCAGTCAGTCAGTCAGCCAGCAGCAGCGCAGCAGCAGTCAACCAGTCAGGCCAGCCAGTCAGGCCAGCCAGTCAGTTCATCACGCCAGCCCAGCCAGGCCAGCCAGGCCAGTCGACAGGTCAAGCAGTCAACGCAGCTCAGCGCGGCAGCTCAGCTGCCAGTCAGTCCAGTCAGGCAGCCAGCCAGCCCAGCCAGTCCAGCCAGCCAGTCAGCCCGCCAGCACAGTCAACATCGGCCAGTCAACCAAGTCAGCCAGCCCACACCAGAGCCAGCCAGTCAGCCAGTCACGCCAGTCAGCACAGCGCCAGCCGACAGCCAAGTCGGCAGCCAGCCAGTCGGCAGCCAGCCAGGCAGAGGCAGCCAATCAGCCAACTCAGCCCAGCTCTATCGCCCACAGTATCTTACTAGATGATATTCTCTCTTCTAACAAGAACAGCCTTTCAGGTCCCAAGCCAGTCTGCCAGCCAGGTCAGCCAGGTCAGCCGTCCTATCTAGGGGCGTTCTACATATCCAGTTACCATGCGTAAATTCTCTATCCTCTCGGACATTGTATAAAAAATTGTATTAATTAACATTATTATATTAGATCCTGGTTCTCTCTACAGGGAACGCCATCAGCAGCACGTTTATCTAAGGTCCTGTAATATGAATCAGTTAATTTAATCAGGCTGTAAATCTACTTATATATATCTATATGTAGTAATATGTAAAATATAGTATATATATATGTATTGATATTATATATATACACACACATATACAACAAGTTTCTTGCCTGTCGACCTAGAGCTTATCCTTTTACTGACCAGCATAAACAGCCCTGCAATAACGCTTAGCTAATAACCCTGCAATGCTAACCTCCACACATCAACGCTCCACACCTACTAATTAACATTAATATAAAATTCAATCACACTAGTTTTCGTAAACTATCTGAATTAATTGTTTGTAACTTTTCTAACCTAATGGATTAATGACATATACCAGCGTATCGCCAAACTGCACTGCTAACCTACACAGTCACACTTCTAATTACGTCAATTAGTCTACTAAGATTAGCTTATTCAATCTCAATCTTTAATTACACTATTTTTGTAAACTAATTACAGCTATTCCTATCTAATACAATTAATCATTACCAACTGCTGGGTTTCGATTACTCGTTGTACTCGTCACAATTGACTATATAAATTGCATCGTTCTAAGGCTAAACACGAACTACGCTGATCACTCATCTAGGCGACTCTCGCTCGTTAATCACTCATTGCTATCAGAGCCTTCAGCTCTCCGAGCCTCGTAAGAGTTACCGCAGGAACTCAGCTGCCTCTCATGCCGGTCCTCTGCCTGCCATTCCTCTTCCGCAGATCCTCTCTGGTACATCCGGATCCTCTCCAGCTGATCCACAC
>NW_014579605.1:21466-25154 GCF_000485595.1 Priapulus caudatus
ACACACGCCTCCTGTATCGTGTTAGGACTGTCCACCACTGCAACGACACATTACATAATGTTACACCATGTTACATCACGTCGTGTTACACCATGTTACATCACGTTACACACGCCTCCTGTATCGTGTTAGGACTGTCCACCACTGCAACGACACATTACATAATGTTATACCATGTTACATCACGTCGTGTTACACCATGTTACATCACGTTACACACGCCTCCTGTATCGTGTTAGGACTGTCCACCACTGCAACCACACATTACATAATGTTATACCATGTTACATCACGTCACACACGCCTCCTGTATCGTGTTAGGACTGTCCACCACTGCAACCACACATTACATAATGTTATACCATGTTACATCACATCCCATTCGCCTCTTGTATCGTGTTAGGACTTTCCAGCACTGCAACGACACATTACAGCATGTTATATCATGTTATATTATGTCGTGTTATATCACATCATGTTGCGTCATGGTTGGTTTGATCACATTAGATTACGTTGATTCATGCTTGCTTTGCACTATTATTACTCGTATTATGATGTATAAAAAAGATGAATAAAGAGTTGGCGTTGACTAAAGTGGCTCATGGTACATAAAGAGTTATTGTTGCATAAAGTGTGGCATACAAACTTCTCTCGAATAAAGCGTTGCCTTTGCATTGTTAGATAGTGTTGTTTTTCATTACGTTGCTGCTGCGTGATTAGAGATTGCTTAATTGGGAGTTGTTGTCGAGTCAGCAGCAGCTAGGATGAATTATCATTAGTTGTTACCTCCGCGTTGCAAACGGAGGTCATGCAATCGCTCGCGTGTGTGTGTTCGTGTGTGTGTGTAGCCAGCAGCGATCCAGCTGTTATACACACGCTCAACCGATCGATCGATTCAGCACCAGCTCGCCTTAGGGCGTCCTGTCAGCTGTTATACACATCAGGAGTCTATCAATAGGAGTAAGACAGACTGAAACCGGCAAAATTCAACATTTAGTTGCCTTAGTCTACCTATGATTTATTGTTATTATAGGCCATGTCGAATGACAGTAATTACATGTTATGAACGATATTGTTAAGAAAAAATAAAATGGATAAAAATACTAAACATGTGAAATTTTTATTTCTAATGTAAATAGTATGAATAACACCAAGTCGTGTTTAACTTTCCGAAATCCCTGGCAAACCTCGCTAGTTGTTTGCTATGTTTGCATTGCTAAGCGATAGAGGGCTTTCAAAAGCATTGCCCTTATGTTTCGGTTCACAGTTGTTGAAAATGCGGTATAACTTTCAAAAACCACATTGCACGTTTGGACCGATATATATATATATATATATATACACACACATATACAACAAGTTTCCTTGCCTGTCGACCTGAGCTTATCCTTTACTGACCAGCATAAACAGCCTGCAATAACGCTTAGCAATAACCCTGCAATGCTAACCTACACACATCACACCTCCAACTACTAATTAAATTAATATAAAATTCAATTACACTATTTTCGTAAACTAATCTGAATTAATTGTTTGTAACTTTTCTAACTAATGATTAATCATTACCAGCGTATCAGCCAAACCTGCACTGCTAACCTACACACATCACACTTCTAATTACTAATTAGTCACTAATTACTTATTCAATCTCAATTTTAATTACACTATTTTTGTAAACTAATTACACTATTCTATCTAATACAATTAATCATTACCAACGTGTCGATTACTCGTTACTCGTCACAATTACTATATAAATCGCATCGTTAATTAAACACGACTACGCTGATCACTCATTAGCGACTCTCGCTCGTTAATCACTCACTTGCTCATCAGAGCCTTCAGCTTCTCCGAGCCTCGTAACGAGTTACGCAGGAACTCAGCCTCCCTCTCATGCCGGTCCTCCTCCTCCTTCCTCTTCCGCAGATCCTCCTGGTACATCCGGATCCTCTCCAGCTGATCCACACTCGCCGCCTCGTCCGGCGCCCCCTGTCGGTGGGTCGGCGACGCCGCGGCGGCCACCGAGGGGCGCTGCGGCGTGGGGTAGCGCGGCGGCACCTTCGATTGTCCGACGAATCCGTCCGGTACGTCCACGGCCACCTCGCGGTGCGGCTGCGGCCCCTTAATGTCCCAGTAGGTGTCGTTGGCGGTCGCGCCCGCGTGACCGTTGTGGCGCGCCGCCGGCACGTTCGCTTGTTTCCCGAAGCTCTTCATCGGAGAGGTCGTCGCGGGGTCGCGGTAACGGATGAGGGGCGGGGGCGAGCCGTCGCCGCCGCCGCGCTGCACACCGGCGCCCTCTATCTGAACCTCCACCTGAACGCTGCCGCTGCTGTCGTCGTCGTCGTCGACCTCCTCCTCCCCACATCCCCTTTACCTCCTGTGTGAGTGACTCAGCCTCCGTGGCGGCGGGCGTGCGTTGCTTGTACTTCGACAGGATCGCGACCACCTGGTTGTGAAGGCCGATGGCCTTCTGGAACTCAACGTTGCGGAACAACCGGGCGAGGACGGAGAGTTCTTCGTGATGTTCAGAGTGTTCGAGTCGGTGCTGGATGTAGGAGAGCGAGCCCATCAACTCTATCATAGCTGCGCGGAGAGATAACGAGAGACGGAGGATGAGGATACTGCTGCCGTAACCACGGCAACGGCAACGGCAACGCGTACGTGTGTGTGCGTGCGTGTGCGTGTACGTGTGCGTGAGCGTGTGTGCGTGCGTGTGTGTGTGTGTGCGCGCGCGCGTGTACGTGTGTGTGTGTGTGCGTGCGCGCGCATGTGTGTGTCTATATGACGCATCACTTCTAGAATCATATAAAAACAGAGCTGTTTTATTGATATAAGAATTGAACTTTGTCGATTACGATAACGATTGTGAAACGACCAAAAAAAAATTTCCGATATGGATCAGGTGACTATTATCACGCACCCGCGTACATGTTTACTACCAATAGTTAACAGCTGCTGGTAATAGATGGCGCCACGTGACCATAATCTTCGCATGGTTACATGCACGTATGTTAGGCTGTAGGTTTCTGACGTCACGGTATTTCAAAACTGGCGGCAGCATGGGGAGTGGCGTAGCGAGGATTTCTGAACAGGTGGGGCGCAAAAACAGCTAACTGCGCTAAATAGTGGATGACTTAATATTTTGTTGGTTCCTCCACTTCCCTCTCCACACCCTACGCTCCCCCACCTCTCAGCTCTGCAATCTTTGTTTTGGGTGCCATGCAAAAAGCGACATTTTTGTTCGTTGTTCTCTGCTCCCAAGATATGTAACTGTAGGGTTACAATAATAACATGTTTTTTTTATTATAATCATATATATATATACTTACGTATGGGTCGCCGCGGGGGTGGGTGGGGCTGGGGGGAGGGGATTACTTACGTATCGGTCGTCGCGGGGGAGTGGTCCCCACAATGTCCATCGGGTCGAATCCATCAGAACCGTCCTCCTCCTCATAACCAATGTTCTCAATCCCAGACACCGGAGTACTGCGCGAGAGAAACACAGCATGTCACCACCGACACAGGGAACGAGGTTTGTCTCTCACTCTCAAACTCACTGCCCCTCGCTCGCGCTCTCTATCTTTCTATCTTTCTCGCCCGAACACCCCCGCCGTGCCATCTCTATCTCGCGCTCTCTCTCTCTCTCTCGCTCTCGCTCTCTCTCTCTCTCTCTCTCTCTCTCTCTCTC
>NW_014579605.1:25648-28450 GCF_000485595.1 Priapulus caudatus
TCTCTCTCTTCTTCTCTCTCTCTCTCTCTCTCTCTACCTGAGAGAATTAATGTATTCCATGCGATGAGCTACTAGTATGTTATCAAGAAATAACATAATAGAAATACTAATCTCATAATAGAATCTCATAATCTCATAATAGAATCTCATAATCTCATAATAATCTCATAATAGAAATCTCAAAATAAAATCTCATAATAGAAATAATAATCTCTATTATGTACTTGTATCTTGATGTTATTATAGAACTACATGCGACTGGTGGTGGCGTTTGCCCCATATAGAGGTCTCCCTCCTTCTCACCTCTATCTCCCCCTCTCTTTCTTTCTCTTCCCCCTCTCTCGCTCTCTCTCTCTCTCTTTCACACCTCGCGCTATCTCTCTCACCCTCTCTCGCTCTCTCTCTCTGTCTCTCCTTCCCGCATTTCAAATCCGTATGAGAGACAAACATGTAGAATAACATCATATAGACACATATACAGCTAAGAGAGAGAGAGCGCGAGAGAAGGAGAACGAGAGAGAGGGAGAGAGAGGGAGAGCGAGAGAAGGAGAGCGAGGGAGAGAGAGAGAGGGGAGGAGAGAGGAGAGCGAGAGAAGGAGAACGAGGGAGAGAGAGATCAGGGAGAGGATAGGGGGTTCGCAGACGAGAGCGGAGCAGAGCAAGGCGAGAGAGACGAGATAGAGATAGAGAGAGAGAGAGAAGAGAGAGAGGACGCGAGCAGCAGAGAAGAGAAAGGCGGTTGGTGAGAGAAGAGGACAGAGCGATGAGAACGAGATGGAGGATGAGAGAGAGGAGGAGAGAGAGAGAGAGAGAGAGAGAAGAGAGAGATGAGGAGAGAGACAGAGAGAGACCTGAGAAGAGAGAAGAGAGATGTGCGCGGTTTATATATGACTTACGCGGCACATATATATGTGTCCTGGTAGTCTAGAGAGGCGATGTGTTGTATTGTATTACCGTCGTGCCGCTGGCCCAAACAGCACAAATTACATCACAGCCACACAGCACGCGCACGCACACGACGCACGCACGCACGCACGCATACACGCCACGCTACGCACGCACACACACACACACCACACACAACACACAACAGCACACGTGCACAACACACACACACACAACACGCACGCACCACGCACACACACACAACACACACACACACACACACACACGCACACTTCGTGCGCGCGCACATATCAGATTGCTACTCACCCGCTACCAACCCGCCTCCTCAACCTCCTTCTACTTCCTGTCTTCTTCTTCATCCCTCCTACCCTTCCTCCTACTCCTCTTCCACCTCCTTCATCCCTTCTCTCTCTTCCCCCCCTTCTAGGAAATCCTCGCCCTCTCCCCGTTCCCTATAGTGTCCCTCACCTATATATACTATTTAGATTTTACAGGCGAGTGACTAGGAGAAAGGGGATGTGGGATGCGGCGTGAGGGCGGGATTGAGGAGGAAAGAGGAATGTGGGGTGAGGAGAAAGGGAAGTGTGGGATGCGCAGGGGAGGGGGTGGTGAGGAGAAGGGGATATGCGGGCAGAGGGGTGAGGGAGAAAGGAGATGCTGGGAATGCGGGTGAGGGGTGTGAAGGGAGAAAAGCATTGTGGAATTGCGAGCGGGAAGTGGGAATCTGTATCGATATCAGTTAAGCCTATATAATATCACAGTACGATGGGTGAGACTCAGCATCGCACAGCGGCATCGCGCGGAAACCCCACAACCAATCTAGCGACCGTAATAAACAACACACGTTCCAACACTCATCGCTAGACCGATTGACGTCACGACGTTTTACGCGCGCTTTGTAAAAGCAACGCCTGCGCTGTTTTTACGCATACAAAAACAACGTTTACTAATGGCAGTAATCGCATCCTTTCCCCTACTGACTCATCCTCCTCCTCCTCCTCCTCCTCCTCCTCCTCCTCCTCCCAGCCGTTGATGCTGTTTGAAAACAGGATAGGTAATATAATATATATATATCAACAGCTAACAATACCTATATAGGTAATATAATAATATGTATAATCTGTTCGGGCCACTGTTCCACAGAGGTGTATGATAGCTTATGCGTAGCTGATCACAGCTATAATAAAGTAAATCTATATAGTCCGCTACAAAGACATTTAGTTTAAAACATACAAAGTTGGGGTTGGAAGACATTGTCTGTTAAATGAAATGCACGTGCTATGAACCAAGATACAGTTTTGTATGTGCATGTACGAGGAGATGGAGGAGGGAAGAGGGGAAGGGAGGAAAGAAGAGAAGGGAGGGGAGAATGAGAATGATGAGGGGAGGTGCGGAAGGAGGAGCAGGAGGAGGAGAGGGGGAGGAAGGAGGAGAAGAGGAGAAAGGCGAAGGAAATGAGGAGAGGGGAGGAAGGATAAGAGATGAGAAGAATGAGAAGAAGGGAAAGGGAAGGGAGGGGCGGGGGATAAAGTGAGGGAGGGAGGAGGGGAAGGCAGAGTCCTCTACACCGTACAGCTTTCGATAGAACCCTGTTCAGGTTGTCTATAAAACACACACGTATAAGAATAATAAATTACTGATATTTATGTTACTCGTGTTTTTGTGTGTGTGATAGTACGTGTAGCGACTGTTTGTTTACAATGCAGCGAAATACGACGAATCAGGAAATAAAACACCATCCGTTACCAGGGAAAGGGAAAACTCATTACTGAATGTTTATATTTCGTAAAAAAAACTCGCTGTTACTGTTTCCTGTTGACAGTAATGACGTTAAAATGTCTGCACAGTGCAACCGTTTGTTCGAGTAGAAGGATTAAAAATTTTGAGCATAAAGTG
>NW_014579605.1:29119-30708 GCF_000485595.1 Priapulus caudatus
TATAGGGTGACTAGGAGAAAGGGAATGTGGGATGCGGGGTGAGGGGATGAGGGAGAAAGAGAATGTGGGGTGAGGGAGAAAGGGAATGTGGGATGCGAGGGGAGGGGGTGAGGGAGAAGGGGAATGCGGGCAGAGGGGGTGAGGGAGAAAGGGGATGTGGGATGCGGAGTGAGGGGGTGAAGGAGAAAAGCAATGTGGAATGCAGAGCGGAAGTGGAATCTGTATCGATATCAGTAGCTATATAATATCACAGTACGATGAGGGAGATGCACCGACAGCGCATGCGCGAAACCCCACAACCAATCAGCGACGTATAAACTAACACACGTCAACACTCTCGCTAGACCGATGACGTCACGACGTTTACGCGCGCTTGTAAAAGCAACGCCCTGCTGTTTTTACGCATACAAAAACAACGTTTACTAATGGCAGTAATCGCATCCTTTCCCACTGACTCATCCTCCTCCTCCTCCTCCTCCTCCTCCTCCTCCTCCTNAAGTAGCGAGATCGGCACATGTAAGTCCGCTTACACCGACGCGACCGATGAATGTACGGGTTAATGGCAGCCTAAGTAGCGAGATCGGCACATGTAAGTCCGCTTACACCGACGCGACCGCTGGATGTACGGGTTAATGGCAGCCTAAGTAGCGAGATCAGCACATGTAACTCCACTTACACCGACGCGACCGATGGATGTACGGGTTAATGGAGGTTGTTTGCGTTGGTAATAATTTTTGCGAAAATGGCGTTAGGCGTTCCGCTGTTTGCGAAACGCGGCTATACTACTGGTCTATATATAACGATTATATATAGATCAGTGAGCTATACCTGCTAGCATGCATGTTGCTCATGGCAGTGTTCGCGAAACGAAGGTATAAACTCTCAAGGATGAACTGCGTGGGATAACGGGTAAAGCCATCGCGTGATGGCGTTCATGAACAGTAAACATACTATTTCTACAAATTGCCCGTAAAACGTGCAAGCATCGCCGCAACGCGACTGATCAATTACGTAGGCGCGTCACGAGATGAAAACCAAAAAACAATGTTATTTTCTGTGAACAAGAACGCGGGGCAAAACCCTCGGGTGTTCGTGAACGTATTCACCGGTTATAACGTCTAACCTCCTTCACTAAGGTAGTTGACGTGGCAACGACAGAGCGTAAATTTACAAGATGCATTGTAGGTACGCATTTAGAATTGTTGCGTGCTTGCTGACAGGTGTATAGACAGGAAAAACATCTGTGCAAACCTCACGGAGGGTGGCAGCAAACCGGTCAACAACTAATCGCAGTGTCGGTTAGTTTGGGTTTTGTTTCCCCCGTTAATACTATTCATCATCACGTTTGTTTTAATAATCACATTATGGATATCGTTAATGAATTTCGGGGCGTTATCTACGCTGACTTTATGACGATAATTATCATGAATCTGTTTAATTTTAATTTTATTCGCCAAAAAATCACTCGTCACGCGACCGCGATACGCAACACCGCACCCCTCACCAAGAAAAGTAAACATCTATACACGCATAATTATGTGTACTACTATTATGTATGTATGTATGTATGTATGTATGTATGTATGTAT
>NW_014579606.1:2997-4269 GCF_000485595.1 Priapulus caudatus
TGATATTGAGTAAAATGACGCATGAGTCATTTTACTCAACGAAAATGCGCCGCAAACGTGAGTAAAATGACTCATGCGTCATTTTACTCAATATCAAACGTGTTTGATAATTTTTGACTCATGCGTCATTTTACTTGAGTAAAATAACTCTCGTGTGCGCCGGGCCTAACGTCGGCGCGAAGGCTGGCTCTCTGCACTACGCTGCATGCGTACTCCCCATACAGGAGCTGTTTACCGCAGATAGGAGAGTTATTAGTGGTGCAATAAGATTTATTATACATTATTTTTATTTTTATTGATTTGTTGGAACTGCCAGTGGAATGAAGGGAGCATTAACAACGTTCTGGGCCCAGGCTTTTCTTTTGCAGTGAGGAGTTGTTTACCGCAGATATGAGAGTTATTAGTGGTGCAATAAGATTTATTACCTCCGCCAAGGGGTTATTACCTCCGCCAAGGGGTTGGCAGGAGGGTATGTTTTCACCGGCGTGTGTTTGTTGGTTTGTGCGTGTACAGCCTAACTGGAAAAGTTATGGACGGATTGTCATAAAATTGTCAGGATAGGTCAGAAATCGCCTAACTTAGAATTGATGAGATTTTGGTGGTGATCCGAATCCAATTAAATAATTAATTAATTAATAAAATTTTCAGGATAGGTCAGAAATGGGGTAACTTAGAATTGATTACATTTTGGTGGTGATCCGGATCCAATTAATTAATTAATTAATAAAATTTTCAGGATAGGTCAGAAATGGGGTAACTTAGAATTCATTACATTTTGGTGGTGATTCGGATCCAATTAATTATTTAATTAATTAATTAATTAAATAAAAATTTTCACAGTGAGAGAATTGAGCTGCCTTGGCGGAGGTCTGCGCTCTCCGAGTGCTCTAGTTATACATTATTTTTATTTTTACTGATTTGTTGGAACTGCCAGTGCTCCATTCCGACCACGGACGACGATCTCTCTCGCAGCCTCTCCCCTTCCTCCCCCTCCGCCCTCAAGTCTTACCCCTTTTCTCCTGCTTCCTCCCCCGTTCTTCCTCTTCCTCCCGCTTTCGCCCTGTTCCTCTCCCCTTCTCTCTTTTCATCTCCCTTCTCCCTCTTACTCCCCCGTTCTCCCTCTTCCTCCCCCCCCTTCTCCCTCTTCCTCTCCCCTTCTCTCTTTTCATCTCCCTTCTTCCTCTTACTCCCCCGTTCTCCCTCTTCCTCCCCCCCCTTCTCCCTCTTCCTCTCCCCTTCTCCCTTTTCCTTCCCCGTTCTCCCTCTTACTCC
>NW_014579606.1:5605-9021 GCF_000485595.1 Priapulus caudatus
CAATTTAAGTATAGTGCATTTTGAGGTATTGTGCAACTTAAAAGGCATTATGGAATATTCAAGGTTATCACGAAAATTAGGTGGTGCGCAATCTGCGCTTTCCGCGACGTCAGCAGGATATGACACGACGTGGCGGGAAATTACCCATCTGTTATAGCGTGGCAGACGCATTAGGAATGTACACAAACACACACGCACGCACACACACGCACACACACACACACACACACACACACACACACGACACACCCACACACCGCACACACACAAAATTCAATTACACCAACACACACACGAAACACACGCACGCACACACAATACCACGCAACACACAATACACACGCACACACAATATGCAGCGCACCGCACGACACACGCACGCACGCACAACACACACACACACACACACACACCACGCACACACCAATACACACACGCACACACAACACATACACAACACACACGACACGCAGAACAACAATTACACCAGCGAAAAAAATACACGGAGCCGGCGAGCGATTCGCTCCCGTCGCTTTTCAAAGCGCTTCTGGTAACACAATTACAGAGAGGCGAAAATTTTGAAAGATACGAGAGAAGTGTGTGTGTGTGCGTGCGTGCGTGTGTGTTTGTGTACATTCCTAATGCGTCTGCCACGTCATAACAGATGGGTAATTTCCCGCCACGTCGTGTCATATCCTGCTGACGTTGCGGAAAACGCAGATTGCACCACCTAATTTTCGTGATAACCTTGAATATTCCATAATGCCTTTTAAGTTGCACAATACCTCAAAATGCACTATACTTAAATTGCATCTAGCGTCGCACGTAGCGTCCTTTTTAACGAGGCTTTTTTTATAATCTTGAAAAAATATAAATGTGTTTTAATTCTCTACTTTCATAAATTTGCGAGAGTAGATATATTCGCCATACAGATGAACGCTAGGTGGTGTATTGTGAGCTACAAATTGGATGTTACTAACTGTATATGGCTCTTGGCATCCGTAGACATACTGTAAAGATTCAGCATCCTTGCGGATTAATTACTGAATATTTAATTAACAGTTAATTAAATAGGCCCGACTCTCACAGGGGGCAGTGTCAACTTGCTATACATTGTTATACATTGTCATACATTGTCACACAACTCGTCAACAATTCACACTATTACAGAAAGCTTCCAAAAAAACCAAATACTTAGTGATAGCAGAAGTGTCATAATATCGATAGTCTAATACATAGTCAAATATATCATGATATCATATAGATAATATCAAAGTGATAAATAGAGATCTCTATTATCCACTCTTGCATAATATCTAATATCATATATAGATAATATAGTCTATATAATATAATTATAATAATGTGTTAAATTAAGCCACTCCTGTGATAGTGTGACAGTTATTTGCGATTAATCCTTAGTTCCATTAATCAGGCCAAAAACAAAATATAGTGGTTAAACGTTACATGCCGAAAAAATATAGGGTTAGGTAGCGGAAAACATTTATTTCTTGAAATATGGTTATATACAACCATCTCCGAGGATGTCGTTCGTGCCTTTGAAGCAGTGACGTCCCAATTCATATATTTTTTTAAATTTAAATTAAATTTTTAATATTTTTACTTTAAATGAAAATTGACAATAAAATGTTTAGTGTCGCGTGAATTATAAATAGGTCGGTCAGGAAACCGTAACCACACCTATATTTTGTTTTGGCCTCGTTCAGTGTTGACGCGGTTATTTGATGATGCCTCTTGTTACTCGCGAGAACCCATCTCTGCTAGTTTTACAAACATAGCGCAAAAGAGAGTTGTACATTGTATCTAAGAACAGTGTTCTTACCTTTTTTTGAGTCATGCCGCACGCCTTGAGGAATTCTGGTAAAAAGCTACGGACCCCTCCCAGTAAAATCGCACATGAACACATAAACCTAAAATTGTGCATACAATGTGATTCACGGACCCCCTGAAACCCATCCATAGACCCCCAAAGAAATCAATAGACCACAGGTTAAGAACCTCTGGTCTAGCACCACTATGTCACTCAATGAGATGCTCTTTTGTCTGGCAGTTGGCGATTTCAAGCGATTTATCGCTATACGAAAAAATGTGGCAGCATTATTGCTATTTATATACATAACACAGGCGAACAATTTCCACGCCAAAAATTTTGCATATGCAAATGTGCTATACAAAATAAATTCTGCATCGCAATTGATAAAATTTGTAATAGCATTATTTTTCAGACAATCACAGCTGCAAAATTTACATCCGCAGCTGCATGCTTGGCTGTTATCGTGTCGGCCTGTGACAGCCACAGCTAGCTTAAGCCTAGACACACGTAGCGATCTGCACGCCAGGCCCGGCAGCGTTTTAACCGTCGTGGCAGCTTGCACTCGCCCGCTCGCCAATTCGAGTGAAAATAAGCAGTCAAGGCTCGCGGCGACGTGAATGCTAAAGCTGACTCGCCCCCATGTTGCGGCGAGTAAAAATAATTGTCTAGAACTTTAATCAAATGTTGGTCTCCTTACTTATATATCCCAAACTATGATTCAAGATACAAGTTCTAGCGATGTGAAGGGCGGGCTATCACGACTCCTCCGACCACGACATCCTCACTTATATTATAAAGCCGCCGACGAAGAAAGCAGCCACGAGAGAGCGCGCAGCGCCAGCACAAGCGTGGCTGTGTATACCGTGCCTGGCGGCATATTGATTGATGTGCGGGGGGGGGGAGTGCAGGATTCGTCTTAAATCAACGTTGGCCTTTGTGTTACAAATCAATAAACGGCGTATACGTGCATTTCAATTGACGGGCAAAGCAGCCGCGAGAATAAAATAGAATTGTAAACATCGTATGTTTTCGTTAACCATTCTCATCGGCTGCATCGGCACAACTGCGTTCAGAAAAAATATGGCGTAGCAAATGCTTGAAAATACATCGCGAATTGCCGATGGCATACGGAAAATTATTCGCCTGTAAATCAGCAAAACTCATGCAATTGGGTTCAGGTACTGGAGTAACAACATAAACTTGTTTGCTTTTATGTGAGACTATATTTCACTATATTTTCTCTATTGTGCAGTAATTATGAAATAATTCCTTAAGGCTAGCAATGCAAGTTTACACCTGGCATGCATTATGTGTGACCTTACAAAACTTTACCAAACTCTAGAACTAGCTCATCAACTCATTCTACGGATAATTAGCCAACTCTCTTATCCATCAATTATAAATAAATAAATGGTGTTTCAGCTAGTAACGCTGAGAGGGTCTATGTCCCCGGTACTGCTGGAACGTACCCTGCTACGGTTCCGTATACCGAAACTTACCCTGGTACTATCTAATATGCCGACCGTAACGTCGCCTACTCCACTAAGCGAGTCAGAGAGTCGCCTACGCCTACTCCCTTAAC
>NW_014579606.1:9322-13209 GCF_000485595.1 Priapulus caudatus
AATTTGAAAGCTTGCATGTTATTAGAGAGCACATTTATGGGCCACGGAGTACGTTACATGCCCCTGTGAGTATGTTAGGAAATGAAGGAAGGAAGGATAGTTTGGGATCTCACAATTTCACAAATAAGTTTTCGCATATGTGCTAAACTGATCAGAGGTGCTAAACAGTAAACTAGGCTTGGGCCGTATTCTTACTTAGCCTTACCTGGTCTTCCTACTTTGTCACAATTATGAGTGCAAAGCAGCTGGCGGTTTACAGCAGCAGTGCAATAACATTTGACGAGTTAATCAATGAAGACACAGTGATCAGTGGTTAGTGCCGAGTTGACAACTTATTTCTACTACCAGCAGACACTTTATAACTTTCAAACTATCAACCAACAATGATACAAACGAGACACCTCTTTGGTTACGACTAAAAACACCCGCACAACATCTAAAAATGGATAGTTGATCACTAACAACGTTGTTATATGCTGTTGCTGACGATGTTGATATTTTGTTTCCAGTTTTACTTACTCAATCGGAACTTAGTAGTTAGTATCGTTATCACTGATCGTAGTACTAGTAGTAATCATACCCTGTAGCATAACTCTGCGTGTGTATATTTCGCCTCAAACATTCAGCGCTGGTCACACCACACTGAGCGTAGAGATGCAGGGTAAAACCACAACTGCGACGGAAAAAGCCGAGGTTCTCCGAGCGCGAGGACTCCCACGACTAGCCGCGACAAAACAAGTGCTCTGCTAGTGCTGCCACCTGCTCAGTATTTTCAATGTGCGTGGAATAATGGTTTGTGATTAAACAGTTGCAACTGTGTCTAGGTCATATTATGTACAGTTAGGCCTATAAGTACATTCTACATATGCGCACATTTGGGTGTAGCTAGGGTAAGTTATATAATTAAAGTTTAATCAATTTGGAAATATAAAACCACGTAATTTCAGTGGTATCGTCGACGTCGTTTGCTGAAACTCGAACTAGTCCTATGACACAGTGTCAGTGAGTCATATGATTAGTACAGATTACATTGACATTGTTGTGACTTGTGTGACGGTGTCGTTGTGTCCGTGACTATCTTAGCAGTGCCAACTAGTGGCAGCCTCAAGCTGCGAGTTCAACCATATTTCTGCCCTTAAACTATTGTAAATTTGTATGTACCCCACGGCCACAGCCCGCATTGCTGCAGATCCCGATGAACACTGCCACTGGTTATTGTTTTAGGCGATGCGGATTGTAGGTTTTACGATACGGAACCCGACCAGGCTTAACAACTGTTCCGATGACTTTACCGATGCTTAACTTCTGGGCCCAAGCCTAGTTTAGCACCCCAGATTAGGTATGCGAGAACACATTTGCGGGGTCCCAAACTATCCTTGATCCAGCTTCTACATGTGACGTATACTCGTCAGTGCCAACAATCGACAGTAGATGTATTTGTATTTGAAATGCATACAATGAAGATTTAATAATAATAATAATAATAATAGACCCGGTGTTTGTTCTCAGTGTGGCCGATCCCACGCCGTGAGCCCACGTCGCCATGACGACGTCAAGCATGTCGAGTCTCCTCGCCGCCATGCAGATGACGGTGGCGCCCCCACCCGGGCCGACGACGACGCCCGACGACGCTCCCGCCGCCGCGTCGCTATCGGAGACCGACCCCGCGCGTTGCCCCGACGACGCGGAGATGCCGGTCGAGGCCAGTGGCGCCCCCTTGCGGCCGGATAACGCGTATGTGTTTGTGAACACGTGGGCGGAGTGCGAGGCAATCATCAGCCAACACAAGAAGGAGGTCGGGGTGGAATACAACGTCTATTCGAAGGACAGGAACTTTGGGAGAGACGGTACGACGGAGGGCGGTCCGGGAGAGGGGGAGGGGGAGGGGAAGGGTCAGGGTGGTCGTTGTAGGGAGAAATTGAGTAGAAAAGTGGAGAAATGTGGAGAAATAGTGTAGTTGAAATTCAGTAGAAATTGTACAACGTCAATTCAAAGTACAGGAACTTTGGGGGAGATACAGTGCGACGGAGGGAAGTGAGGGTAACGGGGAGAGGGTGGGTAGCGGGGGTGGGGGTTGGTAGCGGGGGAGGGGTGGGTAGCGGGGGAGGCTCAGGAAAGATTGTTGTGTCACGTTGTAGAGAGCAACTGCATAGAAAAGTGGAGAAATGTGGAGAAATAGTGTAGTTAAAAATGAGTAGAAATTCGAATGTCGGTACAAGTGTAAAGGGAATTATGCAAGTTTATTCACACAGGCAAATGATAATCGTTTAAGAGTTTATTTATGCAGGGCATGAAATTCAGATTTTTTTGCACTGGCCCAGAGGACCAGTAGCAGTAACTTTTTACCAGCCCTCACCATAATTTACCAGCCCTCGCAAATTTTCAAAAATAAAGATGAGACTGTTTCACTGACTCTTGCTTGTCCAAAAAATGTTCTAGTGTGCGGCATCGGATAGTACGTAGCTGTTGAACAGACTGTAAAAGTGTAATGCAGATCGTGAATGATGTCCGAAGTGTTTTTGTCAATGTTATGTTTCATGCTTGCATTCTCGATTTTCAAATTTGTAAAATGTTGATAAATTACGTCCGGCTCGGAGGGCCGGTGTTTTGCCAATGTTACTGGCTCTCCGAATAATTTGTCGGCATATGCCGGTGGGCCGGTGCTAATTTCGCGCTCTGTTTATGTATGCGTGTTTGCGTCGATCGATTGCTTGCAGACTGGAAGAAGAACGTGGGGAAGTGTCGGGTGCACTGGTGTCTGCGACGGAGGAAGGAGGACGGACAGAACCAGGACAGCACGCGTAAGACCGTCATCATCGACGGTGATGGCGTGCCCTTCCTCTACCTCGGCGAGAAGGTTCGTGGAAATACACGCGGAATAACGAGAAACCCACGCTTAACACGTGTATTAAAGGATTTAATTCTAAATCATTGCTAGTATTATTGAAGAATGGTCGTGGCCACTTGCGGAATAACGAAAATCCGCAATTAACACGTGTATTAAAATATTTATTTCGAAATCATTGCTAGTATTTTAATAAAGAAGATTTTTGGCCACACGTGAAATAACAAGAAACGCACTCTTAACACTTGTGTTAAAGGATTTATTTCTAAACCATTGCTAGTATTAATAAAGAAGGTACACTCACGTCTCTCCTCCCCCCCCCCCACCACCACCCGGCAGACATGTGTGAGTACAGCTTTTGCTGCTACTGCAATTAATGTTGTCATCTAATTAATCTATCTAATTAATAAATCTATTAATCTCCCCCTGCGCCTCCCGGCAGGCTTACACGTGCTGCTACTGCTGCTGCTGCTGCTGCTGCTGTTACTGCTGTTACTGCTGCTGCTGCTGCTGCTGCTGTTACTGCTGCTGCTGCTGCTGCTGCTGCTGCTGCTACTGCTGCTGCTGCTGCTACTGCTCCTGCTACTGCCATTTCTGCTGCTGCTGGTAGTGGTAGTGGTGGTGCTGCTCCTACTGCTACTGCTGTAACTACTACTGCTGCTGCTACCGCTACTGCTGTAGCTACTACTGCTGCTGGTAGTGGTAGTGGTGGTGCTGCTCCTACTGCTACTGCTGTAACTACTACTGCTGCTGCTACCGCTACTGCTGTAGCTACTACTGCTGCTGGTAGTGGTAGTGGTGGTGCTGCTCCTACTGCTACTGCTGTAACTACTACTGCTGCTGCTACCGCTACTGCTGTAGCTACTACTGCTGCTGGTAGTGGTAGTGGTGGTGCTGCTCCTACTGCTACTGCTGTAACTACTACTGCTGCTGCTACCGCTACTGCTGTAGCTACTACTGCTGCTGGTAGTGGTAGTGGTGCTGCTACTGCTACTGCTGTAACTACTACTGCTGCTGCTACCGCTACTGCTGTAGCTACTAC
>NW_014579606.1:14301-17873 GCF_000485595.1 Priapulus caudatus
ACATCCGAGGCATTGCGCAAGGCGCAGG
This sequence comes from Priapulus caudatus, assembly GCF_000485595.1. Lineage (NCBI taxonomy): Eukaryota > Metazoa > Priapulida > Priapulimorpha > Priapulimorphida > Priapulidae > Priapulus > Priapulus caudatus. Next base: position 14,330 of record NW_014579606.1, read on the forward strand.
CAGCGCGCTTCCAAGGTGTGTTGTTGTTGTTTGTCATTTTTGTTGTTGTTGTTGTTGTCGCCGTATCTCAAGATGTTCACGTCCGAGGCATTGCGCGAGGCACAGGCAGCGCGCTTCCAAGGTGTGTTGTTGTTGTGTTGTTGTTGTTGTCATTGTTGTTGTTGTCGCCGTATCTCAAGATGATCACGTCCGAGGCATTGCGCGAGGCACAGGCAGCGCGCTTCTAAGGTGTGTTGTTGTTGTTGTCATTGTTGTTGTTTGTTGTTTTTGTTGTTAATATTATTGTTATTATTATTATCACATTTCTCTCTCTATTTCTCTACTCTTTTCCTTTCCTGTTCTCTCCTTTTGTCTCTTTTCTTTTCTTCTAGCCACTATTTTCCTTCCCTCTACTATCTTCTCTCGTCTCATTTCTGCTCCTATCTCTTTCTCCTCTGCTCTCCTCTGCACCACTCTCTTTTTCTCTCGTCTTCTTTCCTCTCCTCTCCTCTCCTGTCCTCTCTTCTGTGCGTTTTCTCGGTGACATTGTTTGCTGTGCATTGTCACCGAGGTGTTGTCACTACCAGTGAAAAAAATACACGGGGGCTCGGGGCGATTTAGCCCCCGAAATGCCAAAAAGAGCCCAAGGAAATGCCAAAAAGAGCCCCCGTAAATTTGCATAGAGTTCAATGCAAACCAAATTTTAGAGTGCTATTTTCATGCACGCGAGCTTGAAAAGGAGCCCCCGAAAAATACATTTTCATTTTTTCCCTGGTCACTACGTTGCAGATCCACAGCAGGAGTTGACTGATGGCGCCGCCTGCACGGACGAGCGGCGAGAGGAGGGTGAGTCTGTCAGTGACTCGTCTGAGCTGCACACATCTAAGCTGCACTCGTCCGAGCTGCACACCTCTAAGCTGCACTCGTCGGACCTGCAGTCGGCTGAAGTGCACAAACCTGGGCTGCACTCTGATCTGCAGTCTGTACTGCACTCTTCTGAGCTGCACACCTCTAAGCTGCAGTCGACCGAACTGCACAAACCTGAGCTGCACTCTGTGCTGCACACGCAGGCTGAGGATCGTGAGCAGGCCGCTCTCGCGCTCGCCGAAATCAGCCGCGACGTCGACTCGTCGCCGCCAGATGGCGCCACCGCCGCCGCCCACGACGACAAACACGTCGGGTTGTCGTCGCCGCGGGCAACGGGCGAGGTCGCGCCGGTCGCTTCCGCCGCCGCCGCCGCGTCTGCTTCGCGGTCGCCCGTTGCCGCGGCGACGATGAAGGTCGGGCCGCGCGTCGTCACGCTGTACACGATGCGCGCCGTCGGCCCGGCGACGGGCGCCGGCGGCAACGCACAGACGACGAGCTCGTCGACGGTGGTGACCTCTGGCGGCGGGGCGGCGGCGGCGAACAAGATGACGATATCGTGGTTGCCAATCTCGGAGCTTGTGTGGGGGGAGAACGCGTGCCGGGGAGGAAACCTCGCGAAGAGGGAGGAGCCGGAGGAGGAGGGCGCGGCCGCGGAGGAGGAGGCGCCGAAGGAAAGGAAGCGTGAGGAGGAGGAGGAGGAGGGAGCCACGGCGGAGGAGGTGTCCCGAGCAGAGGTGAAGCTCGGTGCGGGGGAGGATACAAAGGAGGACTTTGCGTTGGAGGGGAAGCCAGACCGGGAGAAGGTTTTCGATGTTGTGGAAAAGAAGTCGGCCACGGAGAAAGCGTTTAATGTGGAGGGTTCCAATGCAGAGAAGGATTCCAGCATGGAAAATGATTCCAGTGTGGAAAATGATTCCAGTGTGAAGAAGGATTCCAGTGTGGAAAAGGATTCCAGCATGGGGAATGATTCTAGCATGGAAAAGGATTCCAATGTGTTGAAGAAGCCAACTGCGGAGAAGGATTCCAACATAGAAAATGATTCCGACATGGAGAAGGATTCCAGCATGGAGAAGGATTCCAGTGCGGAAAGGAAGCCAACTGTGGATGTGAAGCCCGCCGTGGAGGAGGCGGATCGGACAGCGGTGCGTCGCGCTGCGTCGCACGTGTTCACGAGCGTCATCGAGACGCGCAAGCAGAAGGAGAGACGACTCGCTCAGACTCTACAACAACAACAACAGAAGCAACAGCAGCAGCAGCGGCAACAACAACAGCAGAAACTGCAGCAGCAGCAGAAACAGCAAGAACAGCAGCAAATTAAGCAACAGCAGCAACAACAGCAGCACCAGAAACAGCAGCAGCAGGAGGAGCAGCAACAACAGCAACAACAACAGCAACAACAACAACAACAACAGCAGAAACTGCAGCAGCAGCAGAAACAGCAACAACAGCAACAACAGCAGCAAATTAATCAACAGCAGCAACAACAGCAGCAGCAGAAACAGCAGCAGCAGGAGGAGCAGCAACAACAACAACAACAGCATCAACAGCAGCAGGACTCCAACCCCGTACCCACCCTGAACCCCCTCAAACTCCCCGCCGCCGCCGCCGCCGCTCCCACACCTACCCCGCGCTCCGACAAACCTCAGGACGACGGCCGCCGCCGCCGCTGCGAGGTCGCGGGGTCAGGAGGGGTCGGCCGCGGTCGCCGCGCGCGCGCGGACGTACACTGCCGCAGCGCAAGGTGCATGCCTAAGTCAAGAGCGAGGACGGGGTGCGCTAACAAAGTGCAGAGGCAATCGAGAGACCGGCCAGGCCGTGAGGCAGCGCGACCGAGGTCAGGGCAGAGGCGGGGCATGCTCTAGAGAGCTATCCCCGCACGCAACGGAACAGCCGGCCGAGCACGCCCCGATGCGGCGTGCTCACAAGCCACGTGGCAGCGCAGAGCAGCTACGCACAGTCGTACACCCGAGAGAGAGAGAGTAGGCAGATCGTGACGACCGAGAGCACGAGAGGAGGAAGCAGCGCAGACGGAGCTAGAGAGCGATCCTCAGGTCCGCGGCGCAGGGAGCCGCGCAACGCGACTGCTTTCCCTCGTCCGTCGCCGCCGGCGGTCACTGGTGTTGTCCCAGTCGCCTCGCTAACAGCTGCCTCCTCCGTCGGCCGCCGGCGACGCTGTCGTGTCCGCGGGCGTCCCTGCGGCGGCGCCGGGGGAGGAAAAGAGGGGGGGGGGGGGGGAAAGGAGGGGACGAAGCGAGGGAGGAGGAGGCGGAGGCGGAGAAGGGAGGAGAGGAGGCAAGGCGGAGAGGGAAGAGAGCGGAGGAATCCGAGCGGCGGATGCAGTGCAGGAGGCTGAGCGAGCTTGGCAAAGCGGGGCCATGCAGAAGCGGCAGGCAGGAGCCGAGTGCTCGGCCGACGCAACCGCAGCTGCGGGCACGTCCGGAACACACGTGCAGTCAGATAGCGATGGTGAGTGTGTGTGTGTGTGCCCGAGCGAACACACGTGCGGTCAGATAGCGATGGTGAGTGTGGGTGTGTGTGCCCGAGCGAACACACGTGCAGTCAGATAGCGATGGTGAGTGTGTGGGTGTGTGTGCCCGAGCGAACACACGTGCGGTCAGATAGCGATGGTTTGTGTGTGGTGTGTGTGTGCCCGAGCGAACACACGTGCGGCCAGATAGCGATGGTGAGTGTGTGTGCG
>NW_014579606.1:18132-25632 GCF_000485595.1 Priapulus caudatus
GACGGACGGACGGACGGACGGACGGACGGACGGACGGACGGACGGACGGACGGATGGATAGATTGATAGATAGACAGATAGACAGACTGAGGAGCTGTGGGTGGATGAGGCACTGCAGGCCATACTGCAGCAACAACAAGCTAACATACATAGCTAGTTGTGTAGCTCTGCAAGCAAGAGAGAGAGAGAGAGCGAGATAGAGAGACAAAGAGGCACGCACGCACACGATTGGTCTGAAGGGGGTAATTGTGTTCCTGCATTCTTTAGAGCCACGTTCAGATCGAAGGAACCGAGTTTGTGATTCCGACAGCTGATGCCATGGCAACGGCAGACGCTGAGGGATACTACATGGAGCATGAACCAACCGTGGAGGAGCAACTACCTGCTCACGAGCTCGTGGTGACATCTGCTGGCAGGTTAGAGAAACTATTGCATCTCGACTCGCATCATCAGTGGAGCAAGGAATCGAATACGTCACCAACAACAATAATAATAACATTAATAATACTAATAATAATAATGGTAATGATAATAGTAATTATATAGTTCATATAAAAGAAATATTATCTGTCAATTTCAATTATCATTTCAGTAGTAACTTTATTTACCTATTCAATTTCATGAATGATAATCAACACAAACAAAACCATGCATTAATTTTATTTTGCATTTTGAATCATTGTTGACATGTAATCGTGTATATAATAATAATAATAATAATAATAGTTATAATATATATAATAATAGTAGTAGTAGTTGTAAAACATGGCTGCCTCTCTTCCACTTCCTCCAGCAGCGATGGGCAGGGAATCCCAATGCTATCTAGTTATTGATATATAATCATGTCTATATTATATATACTATATAATAATAATAATAGAACTAATATACATATATATATATAATAATACATATAATGATAATAGTTATAATATATATATATATATATAATAATACATATAATAATAATAGTTATAATATATATAATACCTATAATAATAATATATATAATAATAGTTATATTATATATAATACCTATAATAATAATATATATAATATTAGTAAAACATGGCTTCACCTTTCTTCATCCTCCTCCTCCTGCAGCAGCAGCGGTGATGGGCCGGGTATCCCCATGCTATCGCAGGAGATGCTGAACGCTCTCGTGCGACGCAGCGAGCTCGCTGACGACGGAGACGTCCAGGTGGAGCTGCTAGCATTCCGCCTGCGCAACCGCAGCCACGGAACCTACAGCTGCGCCCTCTGTCAGCACACGACCGCAGGTAGCGCCCTCTGTTAGCACACGACCACAGGTAGCGGTCTCTGTCAGCACACGACCGCAGGTAGCGCCCTCTGTTAGCACACGACTGCAGATAGCATCGCGCGCGCTCGGTGGAGGCGGTTTTCACGGCGGGCGCGACCGTGCAGCTAGTTGGGTTGTATTAGCAACGTGTGTGTACGACGCTTGATGAGAGAGCAAAGAGAGATAGAGAGACGAGGAGCGAGAGAGAGAGAGAGAGAAGAAGACGGACGGAGAGAGAGAGAGGAGAATGAGAGAGAGAGAGAGGAGAGAGCAAACGAGAGAGAGAGAGAGAGACAACAAGGGGAAGAGAAGGGCTGTGAAAATGTCTAAAAAGCGCGAGATTAGTAACTGTCATTATTGTGATCTCCGCCGACGAAGTCGCGGGGATATTATGGTTCATGTCTGCAGCCCAGGGCTGCCGCGCCGCTGCTCGTCGCTGCGTTCGTCAGACGAATTTTTCCTTTCGCTCTTATAACTCGACGCGCCTAATTGACTAGCGCTACCCGGGAAACTTGGTATAACTTACACATCTTGGGAGAAGGTGGGCGCGTAGCCAAAACAAGTGCACTGCGAATCTTATTTTGACAGCTTGTCCTTGAACCTTAATCATATTTCTTTTGCTGCTCTGTAATCGCCCCTAATTGACCTAGCACGACCAAACTCTTTAATACTTACACACTTAGGGGAGAAGGTGTGTCGCGTACCGAAACCAGGTCAAACTGCACCTTGTTAGTTTGACTTGACGCTTACCTGTGACCTTTTATCATATTTCCTTCCGGCCTCTATAACTCCGCGCCCTAATTGACTTAGCCGGCGGTAGACCAAACTTCGTATACTTACACATCTTGCGTGAGACACCGGAGGATACATGTAGTTGACGACAACTGCCGCGTTTCTAGGGTGAGGACGTATCTTATCCGATTGCTTAAGCCTGATCGTCGTATAACTCGTGTTCGCCGCCGATTCAGCTGCGGTGGGGGGGTGCGGTGCAGTCGTCTAACGTCTTCGGTAGAAATTTCGAGGAGGGCCGACTTGTGAGGAGAGCAGAAGGTGTGGAGTTTGGAGGATCAGCGATGCACTCTCTGGTGGGCTGGTGTATGGGTCTCTGCGTGCTTCGGTCTCTCGGCCTCACCCCTCCCTCCCTCTCCTTTCCCGCCGTGTTGGGCTGAGCGCCCGTTCGTCTCTCTTTGCCCTTCTCTCCTTCTTCTCTCTCTCTGCTTCTCTCTCTCTCTCTTCTCGTCTCTCTCTCCTCGCTCTCTCTCTGCTCTGCTCTCTCTCTCTCTCTCTGCTCTGCTCTTCTCTCTCTCTCATCCTCTCTTCTCTCTCTCTCTCTTCTCGTCTCTTGCTCTTTCTGCGTTGTCTCTTCGTCTTTCTCTGTTCTGCGTTTCTGCTTTCTGCTTTCTCTCTCTCTCGGTCTCGTCTCTTCTCTGCTCTGCTCGTCTCTCTGGTCTGCTTGTCTCTCTCAGCTCTCTCTCTCTCTCTCTGCGTCTCTGCTCTTCTCTGCTCTCTTCTCTCTCGCTCTTCTCTGTCTCTCTCTGTCTCTTCTCTCTCGTCTCTCTCTCTCTCGCTCTCTCTCCTCTCTCTCTCTCTCCTCGTCTCCTTCCCTCCCTCCCTCTCACTTTCCCTTTCTCTCCTCTTTCTCTCTTGCCTTTCTCTCTCTCGCTCTCTCTCCTCTCTCTCTCTCTCTCTCTCTCTCCTCCCCTATGTTCTCTCTTTCTCTCTTTCCCTCTCTCTCTCGCTTTCCCGCTCTCTATCTGTCTCTCTGTTGTGACTCGCTCTTCTCTCTCTCTCCTCCCCTATTTCTCTCTTTTCTCTCTCTCTCTCTGCTCTCTCTCTCTCCTCGTCTCATCTCTCTCCTCCCCTATTGTCTCTTTCTCTCTGCTACTGTCTCTCTGTGTGACTTCTCTATCTCTCTCTCGCTGCGTCTATTTCCCTCTCTCATCTCACGTCTCCCGCCTTCTCTATCGTCTCTCGTGTGTGAGGGCTGGGGCTCGTCGTAGTCGTCGTCTCTCTCCTCCCGCGTTATTTCTCTTTTCTCTCTCTCTCTCGTTCTCGCCTCTCTCTTCTCGGTCTGCTCTCTCTCGTCTACGTCTCTCTGCTCTCGGTCTCGTCTCTCTCTCCTCCTTCCTCGTCTCGTCTCTCCTCCTCCGCCTATTTCTCTCTTTCTCTCGTGCTCTTGTCCCCTCTCTCTCCTTTCCCCCTCTCGTATGCTGTCTCTCTGTTGACTCGCTATATTCTCTCTCTCTCTCCTCCCCTATTCTCGCTTCTCTCTCTCTCTCGTCTCTCTCTCTCTCTCTCTCTCCTCCCCTATTTCTCTTTCTCTCTCTCTTTCCCTCTCTCTCTCCTCTCCCTCATCTATCTGTCTCTCTGTTGTACTCTCTCTAGTCGTCTCTCTCGTCGTTCTTCCCCCTCTCTGATCTGTCTCTCTTGGTGTGGTGTGCGTGCGTGTGCGGTCGTAGTCTCGGCTGTCCCCGGCGTGCTGTGGTAGTGCGTGTCTCTCGTGTGTGAGCGTCGTGCTCGTATCTCTCTGCTCGTCTGCGCTCCCTTTGGTCTGCGGGGTGGCTGCTCTGGCTGCGGTGTGGGGGGTTTGGCTTTTGTCGTGTTTCCGCGTTGTGGTGTGGTGTTTGTGCGGGCGGTGGCGTCGTGCGCGGGTGCGTGCGTGCGGTCGTGCGTGCGTCGTCGTGCGTGGCGGGCGTGTCTCCTCTCTCCTCTCTCCTCCCCTATTTGCTGCTTTCTCTCTCTCTTTCCCTCTCTCTCTCGCTCTTCCCCCTCTCTATCTGTCTCTCTGTGTGACTCTCTCTATCTCTCTTCTCTCGTTCTCCCCTCTCTATCTGTTGCTCTCTGTTCTGACTCTTTCTCGCTCTCTCTCGCTCTCCCCCCTCTCTATCTGTCTCTCTGTGTGACTCTCTCTATCTCTCTCTCTCTCTCTCTCTCGCGCAGGAATATTCGCACTGCCTGGAGCACCTGGTGGCAGGACACGGAATCGATGCGGGATCCCGGGGAGACGAGCGCCGGCGGGCGGTCGTGCGCCATGACGACGCCCGCAACCAGACGGCGCTACGTGATACGACGACGGGGGCCTGGCCGGGCGGCGGCGGGAGACGAGACGTCATGGACGACGATGATCAGCGTCGTACATGCGTCGCTGGAACTATAGTGCGAGGAAGAGGGCAGATGGGAGGGGAGGGAGAGGGAGAGGGGGGGGGAGGAGAGGGAGGAGACAGCACTACAGAGTCAGTGGCAGACCGATAGCGGGGAGGAGCAGGATACGACATTACATCGTCGACAATGCAGCGAAGGAGGAGGAGGACGCTTGCTACGTCGCCGACGGAGCCCTGGCGGGGGCAGTGGGAAGCGAGAGCGACGGCTACTTCCGATTCATCGGTGGGGATGGAGACCTGAAGGAGTCGGGCGTGAGCGGTCAGACCCACTACGTGATGGACGACTCTCTGGTGGTGGCCGGAGACGACAATAGACTCGTCGGCGGTCAGTACGTGATAGAGGAGGGCCGTGCGGGGGGAGGCGGGAGACGGGCAGCCACCGCTACGTGATAGAGGAGCCGCTTCTTATTGTTGCTGGAGACGGGCAGCCGCACGCTACGTGATAGAGGAGGGCCGTGCGGGGGAGGCGGGAGACGGGCAGCCGCACTACGTGATATTGTAATGGAGGGTTCGGTGCGGCCGGGAGGCGGGGAGTACGGCGCCGCGCACGTGGATAGAGGAGGTCCGTGTGGCGGGCGGGAGACGGCAGCTGCGCTACGTGATTAGGGAGGGCACGCTGGCGGGAGGCGGGAGACAGGCAGTCTTTTCACTACGTTGACTAGAGGAGTCCGCGCCGGGGAGGCGGGAGGAGTACGAACACGCAGCCCGCTATTGTCGTAGGTACTCCTGCGAGCCCACTAGAGGGCGTGGCGAGCGGCGGTGACGCCGCGCCCTCTGCTTGAAGACGGCTTTGCGCGGACAGCGGAGAACAAGAGTACGTGCTCGTGGAATGCGACGGGACGGCGCAGCCGTTCCTGCTGCAGCGTTGCCACGGCAAACCAGCCCGCAGACGAGCAACTTGATCTACCGCAGCATTCCGTGAACGACACCAGCAGGGGGCGCCGCAGAAGCAGGCGACCGTCCGACGCGGGTATTTTTTTCTACGAGCGCGCGTGCGGGGGCCGTCGCCCCGACCTTTGACCCTGCGCCGTGCGCGCACATGCTCTGTAGCTGTACATAGACTGCTCGTGTGTTCGTGGAGTGTTTACGAGAGATTCACTGTAACATAGTCCGCGGGTCGTGCAACATCCGTTTCTTACCACGACCCGGCGTTTCGACGTTCGTAAAGGACACTTTTTTGCGTCGGTCGGCTTTTCAGACTACAGTTTGTAATGGAAATTGTGTTTTTTTGTTATAAGCGAAGGCTGTGCAATTGATTGATTGATTGCTTGATTGCAAGAGCAGCAAAATGATGATAGTTGTTATGTACATATGTAGAGCAGTATCAGTGCTAGTCGTATATATGCAGTTGTTTCTGTTCCTTTGCTTCGATTCAATTGTTTATACAAGTGTATTGTTTCAATTCTATTGTTTCAGAGGCAATTCTGATTCGAAATTAAGGTTAAGCAGGAAATTTGTAGTACGCAGCGGTAGATTGGTTCCAGCGTCCTTCCGGGCTGTGTAACTGTTGTCCTTAACAGAAATGGAACCAGTTAATCATGATCAGTAGAATAACGTTTCCCAACCAATTGTCTTATTTATTTTTCTCAATTCAGATGTTTCTTCTTGCATTTGAGATGAATCATTGCATGAAAAGGTTGTTTTATAGTGCGACATTTCAAACAATCTCAGCAATGTAATGCTTATATTGGTCTGTTGACAATGTTAGTAATTTTTGTGACAAAAATATTACTTCGTCCAATCCATCCAAATTGCATCTACAAAGAATTGTTTTTACTAAAGCTCGTTTCCTTTGTCACCACAAGGTGGTTTGTGCAGTGTAAGGTCTCTAGCCATAAAGCTGATATACCTATATATTATACTGACATGCTCGTGTTTCATAAACACCGTCAATGCTCTTTCATTTCTTCGATGTTAAAGCCGTTTATTTACAACAACAAAACCAACAACATCAACAGTCACGCAGTCACACTGCGTGAAGCGGGGTTGGTACACTTATATGTTTGTTCACGTGTACGGATAGTAAATACGTAGTCATAACTCTCACCGTTTGCACATACACACGTTGATAATAATACATCCTTAATACTAGTCGAATAATACGGGTAAAATATACAGACGGCAAAATTTCGTCATACTTACACTCTTAACAACAACAACAACAACAACAACAACAACGATATCAACAACAATGACGACGATGACGACGACGACGAGAAAAAAAAAAAAGTCATGTTTTCAGCTCTTGCACTTTAGTGTGATTCATCGTTCTACATTTACAGGTTACGACCTAAAGTTTTAAAGAAAAAAGTGATAATTGTAGTAATATCATGTATATAAAGAAGAGGGGTCCAGATTCTATTCATTTAATTAAGATCGTGTCCTGATCTTACGTATTTAAAGGAGATGGTGTCCTGTTGCTCACTTGGTGTGTTACTGAAAACTGCTGGACCCACCAACCTTTCGTCTAATTCGACCCCACTTCCATCATCTACTATCCAGATCATCAGAATACGCCCCCCCCCCTACATCAGCCAGCGTTGCTAGACTGTCTCCTTATCATTTTTCCCCCGTGTAAAAACGACCAGAAACCCATCTATCCACCAGAAGGTGGTGGGGCAACATTACCTACCACCGGGCAACATTACCAACAGGGGCACACCCCTTTTTAACAGTGCCACCTAGTAGCGCCACCTGGATCCGATTCTCACAAGCCATCTCAACATGCCATCAACTTGCAGTGAGTGGAAACACGATTGCCGTGTTCGAACACGAACACGAACGCAGGTCGATTGCCGGTTTTAGATATAATGACAACCGCTATACATGGACGGTTCATATAAAGTTCAATCCAGAGCGCATGAACTCGTGTTTACACTCTTACGACTATTATATCTTTGTCTTATTGTTTATCTATCTATTATATCTTAATCTCTGTCTCATATCTTTCATATGTTAGTATTTAATGCACTCTTGGTTCTTCAAATGATTTCTCTGGTTTAATTTTTTCTCCATCTTATCTTTATTCTTATTTCGTTA
>NW_014579607.1:0-1754 GCF_000485595.1 Priapulus caudatus
ACACACACACACACACACACACACACATCCACACACACACACACACGCACACACACATACACGCACATACACACACACACACGACAACACATAGGTAACAGCATCTTGCGACGTAACCAAACCCACTCTCTTCAAAACATCCATCTGCACAACGATCACCTAGACTGCCCCCGCTCCACCCCTCAACCCGCTAACAACCCCCAGCCCAACGCGGCGCGGCGACAGTCTACAGCTGCCTTTTATCGCGGTAATGACGTGTATCACATTGTTGTGTTTCTCGTTAGGCGAGCGCAGGCGTGATTAGCGGCCTAGCGTTAATTAAATTGCGTAGTTCTAATTAGTAGTGGTGCTGAGTCTGACGCTGCTTCGCGGCTGTGGGTTGCGAAGAAGAAGAAGAAGAAGAAGAAGANAGGAGGAGGAGGAGGAGGAGGAGAAAAAGGAGGAGGAGGGGGAAGAGGAGGAGGAATAGGAGGAGGAGGAGGAGGAGTAGGTGATGGAGGATGAGAAGGAGGAAAATGAGGCGAAGGAGAGGGAGGAGGAGGAATGGGAGAAAAAGGAGGAGGAGGAGGAGGAGGAGGAGGAAAAAGAGGAGGAGGAGGAGTAGTTGGCGGACGCGTGGGTGAATGAGGGGGAGGAGGAAGAGGAGGAAGAGGAGAAGGAGGAGGAAGAGGGAGGAGTTAGTGAGAAATTGTGTTGTGTGTATTATAGGTTTATGGGGGTGGTTTTATTGCGACATCACCGTGTACGTATAAGCCTACCTACTCAAACCCTATTCACACATCCGTCTGAATGCAGTAACCACGCCTCTTCCCCAATAACCACACGGATATTCCTACCAGATCGGCAAAGCTAGGTTAGTTTTATGTATTTTCGCCCGCGTGAACGTCCAAATATGACCTCTGCGTTACTTCGTTGCTAAGCTTTTTGTTTAGAACGTTCTATCGCAACGCTGATTGGCTAGAGCTGACGGGGTCGTGTCAACCACGGAGGGATGCTATTGGTTGTTGAAGTCAGGTGACTGATGTTTTGCATAAATTAATTTTTACGGGAAGGATTGCAAGTGTCGCTGACGATAGTGTATTAGAATTCGATAAATATTAAAAAGATAAGAACCTAATTAATTAATAGATAAGAAATTAATCAATAGATTGACAAATAAATTAATTGATAACAAATTAATTAGCAGATATCGCAAGGTGACCCGTAATTAACCGTAATTAAACAACACGCTTTTGATTTTCATCAGCCGCGCGTGACGACGCCGCCGGGACGCTGCCGTTACCATGGTGATATCAAAACAAACAGTCAGATCGCGCCGAAGCTAGTCGCGGATTCATGCCTACCTTAGATCTCCATCACGCGGAAACTAGCCATATATTCAGCAAAATCCCATCGCGCAGAAACTAGCCGTAGATTCGTGATATTTCATATCTCAGAAACTAGCCCCACATTCGTAATATTTCATCGCGCAGTAACTAGCCACCAATTCGTAAGATTTCCTTGCCTCGCGATGATTTTCAGCTATCAGACGATGACAGCTCTAGCGGTGTTGCTGAGAGATTAGGGGGGGGGGCTCGGCCGCAGCGCTGTAAAATTATCATAAACCCTGAAGCCTAACGATTCTGTCAAGGTCGCATGTATACACGCAGGCACGCACGCACGCACACACACACACACAGACGCGCACGCACGCGCACGCACGCACGCACGCACACACACACAGACGCGCACACACACAGACGCGCACGCACGCG
>NW_014579607.1:2825-3655 GCF_000485595.1 Priapulus caudatus
AGAGAGAGAGAGAGAGAGAGAGAGAGAGAGAGAGAGAATGAGAGAGAGATAGCGAAAGAAAGAGAGAGGAAGAAAGCTAGAGGAAAGTTCGAGAGAGCGATAGAAAGAAAGAGAGAGAGAGATAAAGACAGAGAGAAACGGATGCAGAAGACGATGTTCCCCCAATGACGGTAGCGCCACCTCTCGGCACCAAACATAATGATTTTTTTCCCGGAGCCTGGTTGCTTACAAAAGCAGGCTTAGTGACCAGCTTGGGCTGCTTCGCGGATATTATAGCCAGAGCTGGCGGTGTATTCATGCCCTTGTTTACTCACTAGCTCGTCAAAACATGCATTCACTCACTCACTCGCTCTCTGCTTACTTACTCTTTACTCGCACGTTCATTCATTCACTCGTTGTTCGTGCCTTCGTTTATTCGTTCGTTCATTCGTTTATTCATTTATTCGTTCGTTCATTCGTTTATTCATTTATTCGTTCGTTCATTCGTTTATTCATTTATTCGTTCGTTCATTCGTTTATTCATTTATTCGTTCGTTCATTCGTTGGTTGGTTTGTTGGTTGGTTCGTTCGTTCACGTTTGTTCATTCGTTTATTCATTTATTCGCTCGTTCATTCGTTTATTTATTTATTCGTTCATTCATTCGTTGGTTTGTTTGTTGGTTGGTTCGTTCGTTAAAACGCTTGTTCCTTCAGGCGTTCTCTCTTGCTCTCTCTTTCATTATATCTTCTCTTTCTTTCTCTCTCTCTCTCTCTCTCTTTCTTCCTTTCTCTCTCTCTCTCTCTCTCTCTCTCTCTCTCTCTCTCTCTTTCTTCCTTTCTCTCTCTCTCTC
>NW_014579607.1:6863-9034 GCF_000485595.1 Priapulus caudatus
CTCTCTCTCTCTCTCTCTCTCTCTCTCCCCCTATCTCTCTCTCTCTCGCTCGCACGCTCTCCCTCATCCTCTCACTCGTTCTCGCTTCTCTCTCCGTCTCCCTCCCTCTCTCTCAACGGGTATATCTCTCAATGCTGCTCTCTCTCTGTCTCTCTTTTTCTCTCTCGCTCTCTGTCTTTTAACCGGTCTATCTCTCTATGCTGCTCTCTCTCTCTCCTCCTCTTTTCTCACTCTCTCTCTCTCTCTCTCTCTCTCTCTCTCTCTCTCTCTCACTCTGCTCTCTTTCTCTCCTGCTCTCGCTGCGTGCTGCTGTCTCTCTCCCTCGCCTCTGCTCTCTGCTCTTCTCACTCTCCCATCTTCTCTCTTCGCCTTGACACGTCTCCGCGTCTCTGTTACGTCTACTCATCTCTACTGCTAGCTCGTCTCTCCGACCCTCTGATCTGGTGCTCTCTGCTCCTCGTCTCTCGGTCTCTCTGTCTGCGGTCGCTCGCTGCGGCTCTGCATTTTGCCTTTCTCAATCTGCGTCCACGTAGCTCGTCATGTCTCTGGGCGTCGTCTTCTTCTGCCGTCGCGTCTCGTTTCTCACTCTCTCTGCTCCACTCTCATCTCTGCGTCCTCTCAGGTGACGTGCTCTCTCTCTCTCGCTCGCTGTACTCTGCGTTCTCTCTCTGCGTGCTGCGTTCTGCTCTCTCCAGCTCGCTGCTTCTCATGCTCGTCCGGCCGTGTGCGGGGTCTCTGCTAGTCTCGTCTAGCTCGCGTGTCTTCGTCGTTTCTCTCTAGAGTCGTCTCGGTGTCTCTCCTCTCATTCGGGTCTCGATGCGGTCGATCGCCACATCTTCTCGTCACGCCGCGGTCGCGTTCTTTCTCGGCGAGGAGCGGATCTTCGTGTCCTTGCATCTGCTCTCCTCTCTCATTCCTCTCTCTCTCTTTGCTCCGATCTTCTCATCCTCTACTCTCTCTCTCCTGGCTCTCTCCTGCTGCTACGTGCTCTGCGTCTCTCTCGCTTGTTCTGCCCTCTCCCGCTGTCTCCTCGCCTCATCGTGTGTGTCTCTGCTCTTCTAGCTCTCTGCCCCCTCTCTCCCTGCTCCTTTCGATGCCGCTCCGCCCTTCTTCTGCCTCCCCGTCTCGCTCACGTCGCAGCAACCCTGCTATTTATTGGCCGCTGGCGCATGCATGCCTGTTTGCTTTACGCTTGGCAATAAATTCGCAGCGGAGAAAGGGACGGCGAATTTGTCTCGAATTGAAATGCGTAAAACGGTACCGACTTCGCCTCCCTCTCTCCTCCCTCTGGAGTCTTCACCTCGGGCAAAACGGGGGGGGGGAGGGGGTGCAACGTGGAATTCCCGGGGGGGGGGTTAGGGTGGGGTAGTGGGCGGGAGCGGTGTGGGTGCGTGCGCGCGAGCGCGACCGGATGTGTGGCGATGTGAATTCAATTTGTTTCGAGAGTGTCGATTTGATGAATAAGAGGAGGAGGAGGAAGAGGAAGAGGAGGAGGAGGAAAGGGAGGAGAAGCATACTGGTGGAGTATGAACAGCAGCAGTAGGAAACGGAGGAGCAGAAAAGGAGGCAGTAGCGATAATGAGAGAACGTGGTGGTTGTGTTAGAGGAGGAAAAGGTGGCGAAGGAAGAGGAGGTGCAAGAGATGGAGCATGAGAAGGAGGAGAAGTGGGAGGAGGTGTAGGATGATGATGATGATGATGATGATGATGAGAAGAAGAAGAAGAAAGAGGAGGAATAGGACGTAACGTCGGTGTCGAAGGAGAAAGAAACGGAGGAGAACGAAGCGTACCTCTCTCCCTCCCATTCACACGCACCCCTCCCGCCACATCGCGCCGCCGGATGGCGCTACGATCGCTCCCGCGCCTGTGTTTATGGACGGTTATCGGAGAAAAGGGAAATATTATGGTAATTCACGGCCTCACTTATTGATGCTGTAGTACTTCATCGTTAATAAGAGATATCGATTGCCGCTCCCCCGCCAGCTCGCTCCCGCGCCGGGGCAGCGGCAGAGGGCGGAGGAGGAGGAGGAGGAGGAGGAGGAGGAGGAGGGAGGAGGGAGGAGGAGGAGGAGGATAGGAGGAGGAGGAGGAGGACGAGGACGAGGACGAGGACGAGGAGGAGGAGGAGGAGAAGGAGGAGGAGCAGGATGGGGAGGATGGGGAGGATGGGGA
>NW_014579607.1:17786-18384 GCF_000485595.1 Priapulus caudatus
CACTCACCCTCTCCCTCATCCTCCCTCTTCCCCACTCACCCTCTCCCTCATCCTCCCTCGCACCTCCATTCACGCTGCTGCCTCAAGCACCGCCAAGCGTGTACATTTAATTATGGGTAATGTAGCATGCTAGCCTAATAGATAGAGAGACGGATTGATCACGCGTGCGTACGTGCGTGCGTTGGCGTCCGTGCGTGGGTGCGCGCCTGCGTGTGCGTGTGAGTGCACGTACCTGCGCGTGCGTGTGTTCACGTGGGAGTGCACGCGCGCGCGTATGCGTGCGTGGGCGTGCGCGCGCGTGTGCGCGCCTACGTGGCTGCGCGCACTCGTTCGTGTATCTGCGTGCGTGCGTGCGTGTGTGCGTGCGTGCGTGCGTGCGTGCGTGCGTGCGTGCATGTGTGGCGACCGCGCACTGCAGTATTTTTCTTTCTGCTAGCGACGCACGCACGCCCACGCTACGGACGTGAAAAAATCAGGGCAGATATAATGTGAGTAATGATGGGTTAATAAAGTGGGGTTAATTGCAATGATTGAGGTCGGGGGGAGATGGGAAGAGATATATATATATATATAGAGAGAGAGAGGAGGGGAGAGAGAG
>NW_014579607.1:18736-22957 GCF_000485595.1 Priapulus caudatus
GTGTGTGTGTGTGTGTGTGTGTGTTGTGTGTGTGTGTGTGCGTGTGTGTGTGTGTGTGTGTGTGTGTGTGCGTGCGTGCGTGCGTGCGTGCGTGCGTGCGTGCGTGCGTGCGTGCGTGCGTGCGTGCGTGTGTGTGTGTGTTCAGAGCGTGAGCTGGTGGTTAGTGATCACGTGCGATAGTTGACGTTCTAGAAACATCGTGTTACAGCGCCCCCGTGCGGTTGTAAATACCCAACCTTACCTTACACGTGCCGGCGGGGGCGGCGGCAGAAGCAGTAGCAACAGCAGCAGCAGCAATAGCGGCAGCAACAACAGCAGCAGCAGCAACAGCAACAGCAACAGCAGCAGCAGCAACGACAGCAGTAACAGCAGCAGCAGCAGCAACAGCAACAGAATCAGTAGCATTAGCACCAGTAGCAGCAACTGCAGTAGTAACAGCAGCCGCAGCAACGAGAGAGAGAGAGAAAGAGAGAGAGAGAGAGAGAGAGAGAGAGAGAGAGAGAGAGAGAGAGAGAGAGAGAGAGAGAGAGAGAGAGAGCGAGATGCAGATTGAGAGCGAGCGACGAGAGGAGAGAGAAGTTTATATTCTGTTGTCACACTAGCCTCTATCCTCTAGTATTGGTAGCGCAAACATTTAACTCTCTCTCTCTCTCTCTCATTCTACATACGTGAATTTTACCGGACATTTTCACTCCTTTGTCTGTACCGCCTAACCCAACGGTTTATTCTTCACCCAGCATTCGTTAAGGAGGCCAATTAACCCAGATAACGCATCTGCTTCAAGATGAATTGAAACGCAATCGGCTACTAAAAGCACATTACGCGTTACGCACACAAACTATACGCGACCTCATCAACAAATTGCCGCGTTCCTGAGACAAAATGGGACACGGACAAGATGGGTATAGTTGTCGGTGACACATAGAGTCATTAGTGTGATAGGAACACGAATAGTTAATATAATAGCGAATAGTTAAGCGATATATCACCCGACCAGTCGGTTCTGCTAATCGCCGCACACGTACATGCATGGATACGGTAGAGAGAACTC
Source organism: Priapulus caudatus (assembly GCF_000485595.1). NCBI lineage: Eukaryota > Metazoa > Priapulida > Priapulimorpha > Priapulimorphida > Priapulidae > Priapulus > Priapulus caudatus. The sequence goes on from NW_014579607.1 coordinate 19,788, forward strand.
CTATTTGGTTTTGGTTTTTCGTACTATGTTGCATTTTGTGATAACCGATGGTTATTTCAATGAGTAACTAAGCCCTGATTTTGAGTTATACACAGCATAATTCATATTCATTTAAAATTATTTGTGTGAATGTTGATTTTATACATAATATTGTTATTTGATTAGTTTGAAACACTATAGAAAACGGAAGAACGTTGTTCTGGCGAAATGCAACGTCAAAATCAAACAAGATCTTCCAGATTTCAAAACATTGTTATTGAAAATAAACAATAATAAAATTGAAAATAAATCAATCGGATGAGAAGGAGAAATACACGAGGATTGTGTATAAATAGTTCTGGGATTCTGTCGTACATAAGTGTTGTTAAAGACACGAGGAACATAATATATGCATGCAATGTTACCATGTAGCTTTAAGTACCAGTATAAACCTTTTAGTGAGAATGCCTTTAAGCTACTGCTGCAATGCTAGGTGATGGCAAGTCTGTGATTCTAAAGCTGGAATTATGTGATGTAAATAATAACCATTAGGTATACATTTGTTCGTGTATAAGTATATAACGGTACATGTTCTTTCATATGTATTTTGATTGGTGTGGTTGAGAGATAGGTAATTATTTATTATATAATACAGAATAAAAATGTTTTTTAAAGAATAAACCGAACGTTGTTGAAATTATAAACTACAAAAGACGTTTATATTAATACATAATATATATTTATTCACTGTGCGTGTGTGCGGGGTAGGAATAAAGGTTCGTGTATCTGTGCGGGGGTGCGCAGGAATCACAGTACAAGCATGCATAAGTGCAGGCATTATTATGCTATATATATTATCGTGCTCATAGTGTATAATAAAGTCGATATTAGATTTAACTGCCATACTACATGCGTGCATGTGCGTGTGCGCGAGCATAGGAATACATCTGGACAAGCATATACCTGAATTGATATTTTTGGTGTGCATAAAAAGCTACCACAGAAGTTTTGGATTCCTTATATATCATTTATTCAACGGTACAGGGATGTGTGTTATTAAATCAGGTACACAATCAATGCATAGGAAATTTAGTGGGCAGCCAGCTGAGATTTATAGCACCCTCACATAATTGTTTATGAACACATTGTTTCCTCCCCTTAACATGGAGGTTAAATAATTACTCACACCTCCTGACTTCGTTTGCATATGCAAACACAGAAACATTACTAAGTTGCACCACTGTCGATCAACATTCCATAATAGAGAAGAGTATGACACTGTTTTACAGCATTTACTCTTCTCTATAATTGACTCTTGACCCACGTTCATAAGTAAATGAAGTCGAATTAGACTATATATACGTCTCCTGCAGTAAAGGAGTATGGATATCTGTTTTATACATCTCTCGCAATACTAAGGATGAATGCTCAATCAAATAAAAAAGCAATCCATGATTAATATATTGTAAGGGGTCAACACCGCCATATACGGATCGAAGCCTGGGCGAGCTGCCTACAGGATTCAGATACAGGCTTCGACACGGCATTCACTGCAAGCCTGACCAGGCCACGGCAGTGGACGTGCATATAGGCCCGCCCGGGGTTGACTCGGGGCGGTTCATTCCACCAGACGACCAGGAGAACCGTTCGCGTATGGATCAAACCTTACATTTTGGCGCAGTCGACAGGATGCTCGTGGCTCGTGCAGTTGTCAGGCACCTCAAACAGTTAAGTGGGGAAACGTCGTCGTAGTCCGACTTCGCCCCACTGTTCGCAGTGCGCCTTCATGCTCGCCTCGGCCGTCTCGTAGCTGAGCCCGCCGATGTTTTAAGTGCGCCTTCATGCTCGCCTCGGCCGTCTCGTAGCTGAGCCCGCCGATGTTTTAAGTGCGCCTTCATGCTCGCCTCGGCCGTCTCGTAGCTGAGCCCGCCGATGTTTGAAGTGCGCCTTCATGCTCGCTTCGGCCGTCTCGTAGCTGAGCCCGCCGATGAACAGCTTTCTGTCCTGCAGCTGGTCGCGCTCAGGCTCGTGATCCCGGGGGAGGAGGGTCCGTGTGGCAATACACGTGTGCGCCTTGGAAGTCCTGACTCTAACAATAGTGATGTTCAGTGTTTTTGTTACGAGAGCGTCTGCTATTATTATAGTATCCATATTACACACTCCTGATATTACAATATATACATGGAAAATCGTAATGAAATTCACACGTTTATTTTTGCGTGCCGGCGTGGTGGGTTCGTATCTCGGCCAGGTCATACCAAAGACTTGAAAAATGGTACACACTGCTTCTCTACTTAGTACTCAGCAAAAAGAGATAGAGTGTGTAAACGGTGCCAAGAAGGGAGCCTTGTATGCGACGGTGAAAACTGTGAATCTCTTCACTAGCACTCCTCCGTGCCATCCTCCTCGTCTGTTTATTCATCGCTATCCGAATCTTGCGATGAATGCATGAAAGCCCCTGGCTGTTTCCTTGCGAATCTCATTACGCAACCATATTATACGGTCACAGCACACTATTTTTGTGCGAGTACTGGCATAACGGATACTGATTTACTAATACTGATGAGACTTTTAAGGGATAATACATGTCGGTTTTTTTTTGCAAACAGATTGCAAATATAGTGCTAGACCTTAGCAAAATGCCAATTACATGAACGCAATGCTGTGCACTGTTTAAATAACGTAGGATTGAAACCTGATAATCTGCTACATAAATGGAGGAATCTGTCTGTCACTCTGTCCGTCTGTCTTCTCGAGACCCGTAACAGGGGACCCCCAACACCATATATATTCTTCTTCTTCTTTTTTATCTATCTATCTATCTATCTATCCACCTATCTAGCTATCTATCTATCTATCTATCTATCTATCTATCTATCTATCTGTCTATCTATCTTTCTTTCTTTTTATCTATCTATCTATCTATCTATCTATCTATCTATCTAACTATCTATCTTTCTTTCTTTTTATCTATCTATCTATCTATCTATCTATCTATCTATCTATCTATCTATCTATCTATCTATCTATCTGTCTAACTATCTATCTATCGATCTTTTTTTTTATCTATCTATCTATCTAACTATCTATCTTTCTTTCTTTTTATCTATCTATCTATCTATCTATCTATCTATCTATCGAAATAGAAAGCCAAAGTGAGAGAGCGAGAGAGAGAGAGAGAGAGAGGAGAG
>NW_014579607.1:25840-29599 GCF_000485595.1 Priapulus caudatus
GAGAGAGAGAGAGAGAGAGAGAGAGAGAGAGAGAGAGAGAGAGAGACAGAGAGAGAGAGAGAAAAAGAGAGAGCGAGAGATTGAAACAGACAAAATCAAACGCGAATAAAGAGTGCGAGGGAGAAACAGAGAAATGGATAGAGAGCGGAACAGAGAAGGAGTGAGGGAGAAGGAGAGAAGGAGAAAGCGGGGGAGAGGAGCTTGAAGTGATAGAACTGAACCACTGAATCCATTCGTAGAAACAGGAGAATTTCACGTCTCTATCCTAACCCTTGCCGCCCTCACTCTCCCCTCTTGCCTCACCCATCATCCTCACCCTCCCCCTCAGCTTCACCCTCTACCTCACTCTCTCACCCTCTCCCCTCTTCCTCCCCATCACCCTCCCCCTCAGCTTCACCCTCTACCTCTTCACGTGGCTCTCAGCCCTCGTCCCGCCCTTCCCTCCCCCTCAGCCCTCGCCCCTCAGCTTCCACCCTACGTCTCTCCACTCTCCCACTCTTCCTGCCCCATCACCCCTCCCCCGTCAGCTTCATCCTCTACCTTCACTCTCTTCACACACCTCATCCCGCTCTTCCTCCGCCATCAGCCCTCCCCTCAAGACTTCACGCTGCTACCTCACTCTCTCACCCTCTTTCGCCTACTTCCTCCCCATCACCCTCCCCGCTCAGCTTCAGCACCCTCTACCTCAGCTGACTCTCACCCTCGTCCGCTCTTCCTCCCCAATCACCCTCCCTCAGCTTCAGGCCGCTCTACCTCACTCTCTCACCCTCGTCCGCGCTTCTCATCACCTCTCCCCGCTCTAGGCTTCACCCTCTACCTCACTGCTCCCAGCACCGCCCATCAACCGCTCTTCCTCCCCATCACCCTCCCCCTCAGCTTCACCCTCTACCTCACTCTCTCACCCTCTCCTCTTCCTCCCCATCAGCCGGCTCCCCTCAGGACTTCAGCGCCTGCTACCTCACTTCATCACCCTCTTCCCGGCTCATTCTCCCATCACCCTCCCCCTCTCAGCTTTTCACCCTCTTACCTCACTCTCTCAGCCCTCTCCCGCATTCTTCTCCCCGATTCACCGCTCCCTGCAGCTTGCAAAACCCTCTAACCTCACTTCTCTCAACCCTGCTCCCTCTTGCTCCCGCAATCACGCCTCCCCCGCTCAGTTCACGCCTCTAGCCTCACTACTCTCACCCTCTCGCGCTCTTACCTGCCGCCATCACCCTCCCCCTTCAGCTTCAGCCTCATCTAGCGTCACTCTCTCACCTCTCGGCCACTCTGTCGCTCCCCATCACCCTCCTCACTCCGAAAGCTTCAATCCTCTACCTCACTCTCTCACCTCCTCCGCCTCTTCCTGCCGCATCGACCCTCCCCCCTCGAGCTTCACTCCTGCTACCTCACTCGGCTTCATCACCCTCTCGCCATCTCTTTCTCCCCATCCACCGGATCCCCGCGATCAGGCTTCACGCCCTGACGCCAAATCACTCTCTAACCCATCATGCTCGACCATTATCTGCACCATCATTGACAACAAATTTCACCGGTACATTCGAATTTAAATATTCATGTCTCGCTCAGTAGCGCCCGCCGAGCCTTCCGACTTGTTTCTCTCCGCGATGAATATTTAATGAGGTCGCCTTCTCGCTGTGAGAGATTGATAGAGAAGCCATCGCGGCGGTGCACACCTCTACTGAATGAATAAAATATGACAGGTGGGGAGAAATGTTGCGGGCGGTTGCAGGGAGAGAGACTGGGTTGTTGAGATGGTTGCTAATGTGGTCAGGTCGTCATCGTAGATATGTTGCTACATTGTCACACTCGCGTGTACGAGTCTCTCTCTCTCTCTCTCTTCTCTCTCTCTCCTCTCATATCTCTCTCTCTTTTCTTTGCTCTTCTTCTCTCTCGTTCTCTGTCTTTATTTTCTCTTATTCTCTTTCCATCTATTCTCTTCTTTCTTTTTCTCTCCCTCTCTCTCGTCACCTTTCTCTCGTTGTCTCAGGTTTTGCCGTGTCTCTTTCTCTGCTGTCTCTTGCTATCTCCATTTCTCTCATCAATTCTTTTGGCGGCTTTCTTTCTTTTCTCTGTCTTTTTTTCTCTTCTCTGCTTTCTCTCTATCTTCTATTCTTCTTCTTTCCTTCTTCCTCTCTCTACGGGGTCAACTCTTTCTCTGTCCTCTTTTCCGTTTTCCTGTCTCTAATTCCGGCCTGTCTTTCTCGCGGAGTTGGCTCTCATCTTCTCCATGCTGCTTAGTTGCGGCGAGAGGCTGTATCATGTTCGGATGAGCTGGGATTCATGATCACTGCAGACTGAGAGGTGAGAGGAGAGCGGGACGTCGTCTATGGTACGTGAGCGGAAGATTTCTCGGAGTCGGAGTATGCAGGATGATGAGGAGAAAGACTCTTTCGGACGGAGCCGGCGGATTGTATTGCTCTCTCTATCGACGAATGCATATCGTTGCAGGAGCGGCGAGGCGATGTTGCATAAGTTAACTTTACTTTCTCTGTCATCTACTCACTCTCCCTCTCTCTCAACTTTTGCCTCTCTCCGCGTCTCTTCTCTCTCCTCTCTCTCTTCTCTGTCGTCTCTCGTCCTGGCCGGCGAAGCGCAGCCCGCTTATCTTCTGCGGTAGCGGCTGACGCAGACGCGGATAGAGTGACCGTGGTCGTCGGTCTCTACTACTAAAAAATACTGCTATGGTCTCTAGATTCGTCTGCGTCCTCTCTTGCGGTGTAATCCTCATTTGCGAGGTCGACGAGCTGAGGATGAAGTGTGCGCGGCTCCCTCTTCCTACTCTCTCGTCTCTTCGGTAAGGAAATTTTTGTGGTTTTTCCTCTCTCTGTCCTTTTCGTCTTGTTCCGTCTTAGGTTCTGTGTCTGTCTCTCTTTATGGTCCGGGTCTATATTGTCTCTCTCTCTCTCCTCGTTCTCTTCTCTCTCTGTCTCTTATGTTCACTCGCTGTCTTCTCTGTTTTTTTCTCTTCTTCTTCTCTGTTTTCTCTTCTCTCTCACTGCGCCAAAGAAGTTCGTATCAGCGTTTTAGTCACTGTAATAATATATAGGGTGAGAGTGTTTGTCTGTGTTGGCTTCCAGCCGAGTGTTGCCCGGGGCTCCCCGGCTAGTGGATTGCAAGCTTTGCCGCTCATTCCTACCCCGCTCCTCGGTCTTAGTTCGGTGATCGACCGCAGTTTTGTGCTTATGCGTGCTACGAGTTCATTTTCACTTGCGGGTCGGAAAATCACGAAGTTCTATCCGGCGAGATGGTTTCTTTTTGCCGTTTTTATCTTTCCTTCCGAGACTGATTTTTCTATTACGCGATTGTGTCTCTTTTCCGGTTGCGGGCCGGCTACGTGTGCTCTTCTTTCTTCTGTTCTTTCTGTCTCTCTCTCGCTCTCTCTCTCGCTCTCTCTTTCTTTCTCTTTCTCTCCCCCCCGCTCCCCCTCTCCCTCTCCCTCTGTGCTGATGCAGCGAGGTAGATATCGACGTACAAAGGAAGCTGTCTGACAACTTCTGGAGATTGCGGGATAAATATAGCGGAAGCGGTTAGGACTTCACTCCTGACTCATTAATGGTTGATCTTTTATTGCTGTTGCCTTGCGGGTGTAACGACCTCCGTGCAGTCGTAACCGCCTTGCTCCCTCACTGCTGTCATCACTTCCCGCTGTCGCCACTGCTGCCGCTTCTCTTTCTCGCGCGCGCTCCGCCTCCCTCTCTCTCTCTCTCTCTCTCTCTCTCTCTCTCTCTCTCTCTCTCTCTCTCTCTCTCTCTCTCT
>NW_014579608.1:0-7500 GCF_000485595.1 Priapulus caudatus
CGTCGTGTGCGTGTGTGCGTGTGTGTGTGTGTGTGTGTGTGTGTGTGTGGTGGTGTGTGTGTGTTGTGTGTGCATGCGTGTGTGTGTTGCGTGTGTGCTGTGCGCGTATGTGTGTGTGTGTGTGCGTGTGTGTGTGTGTGTGTGCATGTGCATGTGTTCGCAGTTTGGTGCATTGTGGATGGTGTGGCGCGTTTGGTGCGGTGCGCGCACGCAGCGAACGCGAGTATACTGTCTAAAAACTATACAATTTGTAAAGCGACAAACGCCATGGGAATCGCTACGCGTGTGCAGTGTCAATGTTGTAAAGCTTGCCTAACCGCCCCAACATTCCTGTTTCCCGCTCCACTCAGTCCACTCATCTCGCTTTACCTAACATTAATCTGTCTAGCTCTCATGGAGCTAACTAACATCTATAGGGCTATTGTATTCGAGTCTGCCTGTCTGTGACCTCGTCGGCCAGTTAGCACGGCCTTCCTTCGCGTCGTCTGTAGTTGTAGTCCCGCCCTGCGTGGTGCCTACCTGCTTTGTCCTGTTAATTGCGCATGTGGTGTGTGGCGTGTGTGTGGTGTGTGTGTGGTGGTGTGTTGTGTGTGTGTGGGTGTGTTTTGTGTTGTGTGTGTGTGTCGGGCTGTGCTGTGGTCGTTCTGGTGTGTGTGTGTGTGTGTGTGTCGTGTGTGTGTGTGTGTGTTTGTGTGTGTGTGTTGTGTTGTTGTGTGGTGTGTGATGAAGGATTGTGAGTGTGTGTGTGTTGTGAAAATGTGTGTCTGTGTGTGTGTGTGTGTTTTGTGGGTGTCTGCTGTGATGTGTGTTTGTGTGTATCGTGTGTGTGTGCTGTGTGTTTGCGTCAGTGCAAGGTGTGAGTGTGTTGTGGGGAAATGTAGTTAAGGTGTGTGTGTGTGTGAAACGGTTCGTGTGTGTTGTGTGTGTGTGTTGAAATAGTATTGTATGCTGGTGGTGTGGTGTGTGTGTTGAATGTCTGTGTGTGTGGTGTGTGTGTGTGTGTGTGTGTGTGTGTGTGCGTACTATGTGTGTGTGTGTGTGTGATGTGTGGTGTGCGCTATATGTGTGTCGTGTGTGGTGTAGTGTGTGTGTGTGTGTGGTGTGTGTGTGTGTGGCGTGTGTGTGTCGTGTGTATATATAATGTGGAGTGTGGTTGTAATCGCTCGCTATACGGTGGCCGCCGCCATGTTACACATATTCGCTGTCACGCGACATGTAAAGCGCTCACGATCGTCTGCGCCGCTGATGATCTTTCATTCACTGTGCATGGTGGCGAGAAGAGAAGAGAGAGAGAGAGAGACGAGAGGAGAGAGAGAGAGAGAGAGGGAGGAGGAGAGAGAGACGAGAGAGAGAGAGAGAGAGCGAGAGAGAGAGAGCAGACGAGAGAAGAGAGAGAGATCGAGAGGGGGAGAGAGAGAGAGAGAAGAGCGGAGAGAGAGAGAGAGAGAGAGAGAAGAGAGAGAGAGAGGGGGGGAGAGAGAGAAGAGAGAGAGAGAGAAGAGAGAGAGATGAGAGAGGGGAGAGAGAGAGAGAGAGAGAAGAGAGAGAGAGAAGAGAGAGAGACGAGGAGAGAGAAGAGAGAGAGCAGAGAGAGAGAGAGAGACGGGAGAGAGAGAGAGAGAGCAGAGAGAGAGCAGAGAGAGAGAGCGAGACGAGAGAGAGAGAAGAGAGAGAGAGGGAGAGAGAGAGAGAGAGAGAGAGAGCAGAGAGAGAGAGACGAAGAGAGACGAGAGTGAGAGAGAGAGAGAGAGAAGAGGGAAGAGACGGACGCAGAGAGAGAGAGCAGATAGATAGAGTGAGGAGAGGAGAGAGAGAGTGATCCGGAGAAGAGACGAGAGAGCCGAGAGCAGAGACGAAAGAGAGAGGCGAGCAGAGCGAGAGAGCGAACGACAAAGCAGAGAGAGAGGAGAGGAGAGAGCAGAAGAGGGGGGGCGGAGACAGCGCCGCTAAGCAGATAACTACGTACTCCGGGAACAATCACCGCCGAATCAAGGTTCACCGAGACATCGGAGAGCAACAGAAAGGTAACTATAATGAACTTGCAGCGCAACTTAACTGGAATCGCGTTAGTTGCACAATTTACGCTATCATCATGTCACACACGGTCTTTTAAGAATGGATTGGCTATCGGCGTTGCCCCCTTGGGCATATCCCCTAGCCGCCCGCCAACACCCACACACACAGCGCCTACACCAAACATCAAAAGCGGCGCGCATTAGCAGATGGTCTCGGTCCATTGCGAGCAATCTTAACCCTACGTTCGAGAGCTGTGCGTGCGCGAAAAATGGACCCTATAGTGAGCAAGACAATCTATTCGCACACAGAAACACTCACGGAACACACACACGCGCATCGTGTTTAAATCCGACAACACCCACACACACAGCATCCACACACACCCACACAGACACAACACACAGAAAGACATCTGCAGAGAATCTTATTTAACACCACCTCACCACAGCGCCACACACACAGCCCACACACGCACATCAGCTTATCATCTGCGTTCAACAACACCAACACACACCCTTTCGTGTGCACCACACTTGCTCCTGTCACACGCACACACACGCAACACACACATAATACAGCACACGCACACACACAACGACGACACAGCACAGCCACACACACACACAACACACACCGCACACAACACAGTACACAAAGCACACGACACTCACAACACAACACACACTACCACACACAGCACACCACACACATCACATCCACAACACAAGGCGTTTCCGTCGGGTGTTTCGGGTCGCCTGGTTTGTTTTCTGCTTGGTGCATCGGCTTTTGCGGTTCTATTCTGGTTGTCAGCCGCTTGACTGCGGTGTGCTGGTCCCTGCCTTCCGTCCTGTAACCTGCAGGTGTGTGGCTAGGCTGATTTGCTGGCTGTCTCTCGGGTTCCTCCGCCTAGGCCCTGTCTGCACGCACGGGGCTTTTGACGGCACCCGGTTTCCTTTTGCGCCGCCCTGATTTTTTTTTCCCGCCGGGCCTTTGTCCGCCTTTCCTTGCCGGTTTTGCCGCGCTCGCCTGCCTTGGGTTTTTAGCCCTTGCGGCTTGCCTATGTCTTTACCTGTTTGCCTTGCCCAGCGCGATGAATATCCATTATAAATAATTAACAGATGTCGTTGTTTTTTAATTTACTGATTCGCCGTTGAAATTTTGGGCGGGATATGGAGGGATAGAAGAGAAGAGAACTACCTACCGAGAGATTACAGAATAATATATTAGCTTGAGGCTTAATTACTAACGAAAGAGTTGAGACCAAGAGAAACTTTATCGAGGAGCGAGAGAGCAAGACCGAGAGAGAGAAGACGAAAGAGGAGAGATCTCGAGAGAGAGAGAGAGAGAGATAGAGAAATCGAGAGAGAGAGAGAGATAGAGAGAGCAGAGAGGGAGGACAAGAGAGCAGAGAGATGAGAGATCGTCATTGCCTGTCGGCAGATGGAAATATAAATTGGCAGGCAGTCCGTCGTCTGCGAAAGCGTCGGCTTTGAGATGGCGTCGGTAACGTGAAGATTTTTCCTCTCTCTTCGCCCGCCGCTAGTCGCGGCATAGGATCACATGCGTTAATAAGCATGCAGAACGCCGCTGTGATTGCTACAACTGTAACACGACTGAGAGCGCAACACGGGCCGGTTTTCTTCTTCCGTAGTTTCGTCGCACACAAAAGTCCTACTCTCATCTCTTCACATTGCTCAGGCTTCTAGCCAACACACACGTCACGCACAACACACACAGCACAGACACACACCCACAGCACGCAACGCATCTCACGCACGCAACATACAACCCACCCATCACACAAACACACACACACTCCGACGCCTCACGCACCAACGACACCGGGCTCGCCGCGCACACTCTTTCACACACGACAGGCCCACACACACACGCACAGGTCGCAACACGCACACGCCAATCACACAGGCCACACACAACACACACACACACACACACCACACACACATTTACACATCTCACCGCTGTGTCGCTTTCTCTCTCTCGCTTCCTTTCCTCGTTCTCTCTTCTTCAAAGGCTACACTGGCCGATATCGTATTACAGTAGCACGCGGCCGTATAATGTATTTGAATATATCTTATAGACGGACACCGTTTAATATTAATGAACATGTACGTGCTCCTACCATCGCCTGGAACCAAACGCATCCGACCCGTGTGTGGCGCCACACTGAGAGCGAGGAGAGAGAGAGAGAGAGAGAGAGAGAAGAGAGAGAGAAGAAGAGAGAAGAGAGAGAGAGAGAGGCGAGAGAGGAGAGAGAGAGAGAGAGAGAGAGAGAGAGAGAGAGGAGAGAGAGCGAGAGAGAGAGAAGAAGTAGAGAGAGAGAGAGAGAGAGAGAGAGAGAGAGAAAGAGAGAGAGAGAGACGAGAGAGAGAGAGAGAGAGAGAGAGAGAGAGCGCGCGCAGCGCGCGCCGCTAGGACACAGAGAGAGAATGGGGGCCACACTTACTAGCGGTGTAATAATTACGTGAGTTTGCCGCGAGTGTCTTACAGGCGGCAGGGTAGAACAGCAATCAATGTCTCGTGCGGTACGCTGCCACCGGTTGACACCGTAAATATTACACGTTAAAGCACAGGTAGGTACGGACCTGTGTACTGCCGTAATATTACAGGTAGCTAGCGGAGCTACGACGCTGTGTACTGCCGTAATATTACAGGTAGCTACGGGTAGCTACCGACCTGTGTAACGACCCGTAATATTAACAAGTAGCTACAGGTAGCTACCGACCTGTGTACTGCCGTAATATTACAGGTAGCTAACGGGTAGCACCGACTGTGTACTGCCGTAATATACAGGTAGCTACGGGTAGCTACCGAACCTGTGTACGACGCGTGAATATTACAAGTAGCTACAGGTAGCTACCGACGGCTGTGTCCACTGGCCGTCATATTACAGGTAGCTACGGGTACTACGCGACCTGTGTTACGACCGTAATATACAAGTTAGTACAGGTCTACGCGACCTGTGTACTGCCGTAATATTACAGGTAGCTACGGTAGCTACGACCTGTGTACGACCGTAAAATTACAAGTGCTACAGGTAGCTACCGACACTGTGGTAGCCCCCGTAATATTACAGGTAGCTACGGTAGCTACGACCTGTGTACGACGCGTAATATTACAGGTAGCTACAGTAGCTACCGACCTGTGTACACCGTAATATTAGGCAGGTAGGCTAGCGGGACCTGTGTACCAGCCGTAATATTACAGGTACTAGCCGACGCGTGTACCTCGTAATATTACAGGTAGCTACTAGCGTACGGACGCTGTGTACGCACCGTAATATTACAGGTAGCTCGGCACGCTGTGTACGCTCCGTAATATTACAGGTAGCTACCGACTGTGTACGCTCCTAATATTACAGTAGGCTACGGACCTTGTGTACCACCCGTAATATTAGCAGGTAGCTACCGGACCTGTGTAACCATCGTGATAATTACAGGTAGCTACGGACCTGATGTACGCACAAGTAATATTACAGGTAGCTACGGACCTGTGTACCGCCGTAATATTACAGGTAGCTAGCGGACCTGTGTACCGCCGTAATATTACAGGTACGCTACGGACGCTGCGTACACCGTAATATTACAGGTAGCTACGGACGCTGTGTAAACCGTAATATTAGCAGGTAGCTAGCCGACCTGTGTAATCGACCGTAATATTACAGTACTACAGGTAGCTAGCAGGTAGCTACCGACCTGTGTACCATCGTAATATTACCAGGTAAGCTACGACGCTGTGTACCTCCGTATATATTACAGGTAGCTACCGACCTGGTACACCGTAATATTAGCAGGTAGGTAGCGGACGTGGTGTACCACCGTAATTTAGCAGGTAGCTACGGACCTGTGTACTACCGTAAATTACAGGTACTACAGATAGGTACGCGACCTGTGTATCACGTAAACTATTACAGGTAGCTACGGACCTGTGTACTAGCCGTAATATTAGCAGGTAGCTACCAGGTAGCTACGGACCTGTGTACCACCGTAATATTAACGTCGTTGTCGTCGTTGTCGTCGTTGTCGTCGTCGTTGTCGTCGTCGTGGTCGGGCAGGCACCGCCGCCCTGTTCACGGTCTGGCCGGACGTCTGCCAGTTATAATCCCGCGCGATCTTAGCACTAAATGCTGACGAGTGAATTCATGGATGCCCGCCGTCTATCGTAATTATTCATTGGCAGAAATTATACTATAGATCGGATGCTAATGGAATGTATCTAGCTGCTGCTCCTCCCGCTGTCTGGCATGCTGCTGGCCCGCTACTGCTGCTGCTGTTGCTGCTAACTGCTGCTGCTGTTTTGTGCTACTGCTGTTGCTGGCTGCTGCTTGCGGCTGCTGCCTACTGCTGCTGACGCTGCTACTTGCTGCTACTGTTGGGCTGCTGCTGCTACGCTGCCTGCTAACTCGCTACTGCTGCTGCACTGCTGGCTACTGTTGCGGGGGCTACTGCTGCTACTGTTGCTTGCTGGCTGCCTGGCTGCTGCTGGCAATTCGTGCGTGGACAGGTCAGCAAGCGGTTCCGCGGACACATCCATACATGCCCCCTTCCGCAACGCAAAATGACACGCCGAAATACAAACCGCTATCACATGAATCGGCTCAGGGTTCGCAGCGACGCGCACGGCAGACTATATATTATATATCTATATATATATATTATATATATATTATATATATATATATATATATACTATCTATATATATATATATACTATATCATATATATATATATATATATACTATGTTGTGTGTAACATATACCATATATACTGTATTATCAGGCTTAGCATGAACTGCAAGGTGCGTTGAGTTCTGCTGCTCTCTAAGTGAATGAACATAATTCCATTGTTAACGGTCGTCGTCAACAACGCCAGCGCGAACGCCGACCGACCGAGCAGCCGACGGCAGCCGTGCAGCCGCGACACAGCGACACAGCCGACAGCAGCCGACAGCAGCAAAGACACAGCCGACGCCTGCCAACGCAGGCCGACGGTAGCCCGCCGTACGTAGCGACGAGATTCCCTCTGCGGCGGTAAATGACGAGATCCTTAATCACCAGCCCCTCGTCAGATTTTACCCCTCTCTCTCTCTCGCTCCTTCTCCTGCCACCGCAATCTCTAATTTTTTCCGGATGTTTTTCAACGTGTCTTCGCCGACAAAAAAAAAAGAGAAATGCACGCGACGCTCTACGAAGCCGATAGGGGGCGCATGCGCGAGCTTTCGTGTGAGCGAGCGAGTGACAATCGAGGACCGTTACGGCGACAGCGCGCGTGGAGTAGAGAGAAGGGGGAGAAGAGGGAGAGAGAGAGAGAGAGAGAGAGGGAGAAGAAAGGGAAGAGAGAGAGAGAAAGAGAGATGAGGCAGAGGGAGAGAGAGAGAGAAGAGAAGAGGGGGGGGGGGAGAGAGAGAGAGCGGAGAGAGAGAGAGAGAGAGAGAGATGAGCGAGAGGGAGAGCGAGAGGGAGA
>NW_014579608.1:10000-11858 GCF_000485595.1 Priapulus caudatus
TGGGCGAATTTCTGTACGTGCCCGACTGTTTGCGGTTAGTAACAGTAACAGCAGTAGCAGTAGCATCAACACCACACCCACCATCACCACCAAGTAGGCAGTAGCAGCAGCAAGCACCACCAGCACAGCACCACAAAGCAACATCACAGCACAGCAACAGCAGCAGCCACAGTATAGTAGGAGCACATCAACCACACAAGCACTACACAAGACACCAGCACCACACAGCAGCCACCAGTAGCAGTACACCACGAGTAGGCAGTAGCAAGCAGTAGCAGTAGCAGCAGCATACCACCACAAGCACCACCAGTAGCCGTAACCAGCAGTATCAGTCAGAAACAGCTAGCAGCAGTAGGCAGTATCAGCAGTAGAGTAGCAGCAGCAGCAACCACCACAGCAGCACCACCAGTAGCAGTAGCGGGCAGCAAGTATCAAGTAAGCAAGCAGCAGCAGCAGTAGCATCACGACCACCACCTAGTAGCAGTAACAGCAGTAGCAGTAGAAGCAGCAGCAGCAGCAGCAGTAGCAACCGTAGCAGTAACAGTAGCAGTAGCAACCGTAGCAGTAACAGCAGCAGTAGCAACCGTAGCAGTAGCAGTAGCAGTAGCAGAAGCAGTAGCAGTAGCAACCGTAGCAGTAGCAGTAGCAGTAGCAGAAGCAGTAGCAGTAGCAGCATCACCACCACAAGCATCACAACCACCAACTAGTAGCAGTAACAGTAGCAGCAGCAGTAACAGCTATAGGTGTGATTAGCCGTAGCATGAGTTATGTAGTCGCGGACTATGTGCAGCGATCGCAGACGAGGCGCCAAAACACACGTCTGACGGTCCGTCGCCGACCCTTAGTCGTCCATCGATCACACGCCTGGCACCGCCAAGTGGCAAATGATGTAGCGCGCTGCGATGCCGCGGTCAACGAATAAGCCACACCTCCCAGGTATAATACTGACGCGCGCGCACACACACACACACAAACAAACACTCTCGCTGTCTCTCGCTGTGTGTGTGTGTGTGTGTGTGTGTGTGTGTGTGTGTGTGTGTGTGTGTGTGTGTGTNACTACACACTACTACACTACACACACACACACACACACACACACACACACACACACACACACACACACACACACACACACACACACACACACACACACACACACACACACACACACACAACACGCGCGTACGTTTAGCGTGAAGTATATGCATCGCTTGTCCCGCCATTAACGCTTAACTGCTAACACGTACTGTAACAAGTCGACAGTCCCTCCCGTCGCATGCTCGCCACACACCCCCGACCCTCCGTAACTCGGACGTTGACAATGGCGACCGACACACGCTTCGTCGGACGCCAAACAAGACGAAATCGGGCGTGAGGGACCCTGCGTTCGCTTTCTCGAGCACGCTGAAAGCGATACAGCTGCGCTTTTGTTAGCACCTTTATGTCGGGTATTAGCCGACGCTCCACCCACCTTATGTAGCATCAGGCATCGTCTGCGAACACACGCGCGCGCGGGTTCGTCTGCGCGCAAAAGCTTCCCGCAAATAATTAGCGAAAATAAAAGCGCGGGAAACTCGGATGATGTGACGATATAGAGTTTCACGCTCATATGCATAAGATATAAGATATAAGATATTCATGTGTATGCAGACGATTGAGTGAACGTTGGTCAAAGGTAGGCTACGTGAACAGAGGTAGTGAGTGCAAGGCGAGGGTGAGCGCGCTAGCGTTGATAACGAACTATCGACGTACATCGCATTATTACAGCACGTAAATAAAATAATTATATGAAATATGAATATACTATATATATACACATTTATACATATATATATATACATATATATATATATATATA
>NW_014579608.1:15756-20756 GCF_000485595.1 Priapulus caudatus
AAGCCGGCTTTGTCGATATTCACACGCCGGCGAAAGCCTTAAACATTATATCAATAATTATATGCACGTCCCGCGGCGGCGGCGGCGGCGGCGCGGCGGCGGCAGGCGGCGGCGGCGGCGCGGCGGCTGCGGCCATGAAGCACAGAGCACGCTGATGAAATAGGCGGGAGACGACCGATTCGGCTGCCGTGTGTGTTTGCGCTTGTTCATCGACGGTGATCTCACCCGCTTCTCACCTGCCTCCATCCGCCGCTGCTGCTGTGCCGCGTGCGTCGTGCGTGCGTGTGTGGGCTGTGTGTGTGTGCGTGCGTGTGTGTTGTGTGTGATGTGTGGTGTTGGTGTGTGTGCTGTTGTGTGTGGTGTGTGGATGTGTGTGAGTGTGCGTGTGTGTGTGTGTCGTGTGCCCCGTGCTGTGTGTGTGTGGTTGTGGACCCTGGTGTGTGTGTGTGTGTGCGTGCGCGTGCGCTGCGTGTGTGTGGTGTTGTGTGTGTGTGTGTGTGTGTGTGTTGTGTGATCGTGTGTGTGTGTGTCAGTGTGAGGAGGTGGAGGTGGGAAGAGTGGGGGTGATTGGCGGTACTCTGTGGAGAGACGTTGACATGTCTGCTGCGGCGAATGTGTTAGGCGTTCGCATGAACAATACCCTGAGCTGCACGCTCACGGCTCGCCCAACACGGGGCGAGCGTCGCCTGATGTGGGGGAGGGGGGGGGGCGGTAGGGTGCGTGACCAGGTATGCAGAGAGGAGGTGCGGAGAGAGGTAAAAGGCCGAGAGGTGGAAATGAAGAGGTGGCTGTTGCTTCTATCAGTGGAGGTATCCTTTGGCTACTTTGTTTGACTAGTCTGGCAATGTGCGCTTCTCTATCATCATCATCAGCAGCAGCAGCACCACCAGCAGCAGCAGCATTCATCAATCATCAGCAGCAGCCATCATCAGCAGCAGCAGCAACAGCATCGTTCATCATCAGCAGCAGCACTGGCCATCATCATCAATCATCATCATCATCATCATCATCACCACCTTTATCGATATCATCACCACCACCATTCATCATCGTTCATCATCATCATCATCGATAATCCTCTTCCTTCGCATGTCCCCGCTTCGCTTCTGTCGCCTCTTCCACACTGCCTATTAGAGCCTCAGTAGCTGTGACAGCTCGAAGGTGACGGTGCCACACCTGCTGCGATGATCAGGGTAGCGGACAGGTAACACGCCGGACAGCGCCCACCTGAATGTCGCGCGCCTCGACAATGCAATCCGTCCGTGAAGCGAGCGTTGCAAACTCGCACACTCGGTGGGAAGCCGGCGCTTTTGTCGGCCCATGTCAATACT
The DNA here is from genome assembly GCF_000485595.1 of Priapulus caudatus. Classification (NCBI taxonomy): domain Eukaryota; kingdom Metazoa; phylum Priapulida; class Priapulimorpha; order Priapulimorphida; family Priapulidae; genus Priapulus; species Priapulus caudatus. The sequence continues at coordinate 17,088 of NW_014579608.1, forward strand.
GATATTATCATCTGTGAGCGCGCGGCCCGGTCGCGTCTCTCTCTCTCTCTCTCCTCTCTCTCCTCCCTCTCTGTCTCTCTCTCTCTCTTTTCTCTCCTCACTCTCTCTCTCTCTCTCTCTCTTCGCTCTCTCCTACTGTCTCTCTCTCTCTCTCTCTCTTTCTCCTCTCTCTCTCTCTCTCACTCTCTCTCGCGCTCCTCTCTCTCTCACTCTCTCTCCTCTCTCTCTCTCTCTCTCTCTCTCTCTCTCTCTCTACTCTGTCTCTCTCTCTCTCCTCTCTCTCTCTCTCTCTTCTCTCTTCTCTCTATATATATATATATATATATATATATATATATATATATCTCTGTCTCTCTCCCCCTCTCCCTCTCTCCCTCTCGCTCTCTTTTCTTTCCCTCTCTCTTTGTCTCCCCCTTTCTCTTTCTCACTCTTTCTCGACCACTCTATCTCTTTCTTGCTCTCGCTCTTTCTCGCGGGCTCTCTCTTCCCCCTTTCTCTCATAGGTGTGCGGGGCGTCGAGTCTATACTCGTATGAGGGAAGTCTATACTTGTATGAGGGAAGTCTATACTCGTATGAGGGGGAAGTCTATACTTGGTGTGAGGGCAGTCTATAATTGTGTGCGGTTGAAAGTCTGTAGTTTCGCAGGTGCGAAAGCATCGCGTGTAAAAAGTAGTCCCGGATCGGTATGACGTCACTTGCCATCGCGCCCCCTGTAAAAAGTAGTCCCGGATCGTATGACGTCACTGCTCGCGTGCTAAAAAGTCAGGTATTTTTCCGGATCGTATGACCGTCACTGCATCGCGCGTAAAAAGTAGCGCCGGATTCGTGTCACGCCGTCACACGACGTTGAAAAAAGTAGCGCCGGATCGTGTCACGCCGTCACACGACGTTGAAAAAAGTAGCGCCGGATCGTGTTTCTTCACCCCGCCGCCGACGAAATAGTCGCCGCGCCGCTTGACGTTCATCGCCTTGGCAAACAATAGCGCAGCGTAATCGAGCCTTAGCAACGCTTTCTACTCACACGAACGCCGACCGTCAAACGTCCGTCTCTCTCTCTCTGTCTGCTTCTCTTCCTATGTCGGTCTCTCTCTCTTCCTCTTCTTTCTCTCTCTCTCTCTCTTCTCTTCTCTCTCCCCTTCTCTCCTTCTCTCTCTCTCTCTCTCCCTCTCCTCCCTCTTTCTCTCTCTCTCTCTTCTCCCTCTCTCTTTCTCTTCTCTCTCTCTCTCTCCCTCCCTATCTTCTCTCTCTCTCTCGCTCTCTCTCTCTCTCTCTCTGCTCTCTCTCCTTCTTCTCTCTCTCTCTCTCTCTCTCTCTCTCTCTGCCTTCTCTCTCTCTCTCGTGTCAAACAACGGTGAATATGAGAAAATTGAAACCCTACGAACAAAATGATACGAGCACGGTTAAACCGCCAGCAGCGCGGCGGTGAGGTAATCTAATCTCACCCAGCGGCAGCGGGCGACGGTTAGAATGCGCAGTATAGATGGACAGGGCTGCGGAAGGTCGATATAGTGCTTGCGCTCGTCTGGTGTGGCGTAGCTACGGCGGCTGTCGCTACCGGTCGCTACCGGGGATGGAAACAGACACCGGAGTCAATCAACCTGCACATAGGAAAGCAATGAAACACTGTTGCCGGAGAAACAGAGCAGACCGCGTATGTAATTACCGCATGTCCGGTCCTGCTACCTGAGACGCAATACCTGGGTGCTATACCTGCGTGGTATACCTAAGCCCTCTACCATCCTGCGTTCTTCATTTACCTGGGCTCTCTACCTGGTTGCTATTACCTGGCGCTCATTACCTGGGCTGCCTATTACCTGGGTGCTATACCTGGGCTTGCCTATACCTGGCGCTAATACCTGGCGCTATACCTGAGTGCCTATTACCTGGCGCTTATACCTGGGTGCTATACCTGGCGCTCAGGAGAATTCGTCCCCAATTAGCAGATAATTTGCGTCGCGCAAATTAGTGCTGATATTACGCTCTAATCGTTTGCGCCAATTCTCCCCCTCGTCCGTATCCATCAATTTACGGTCGTGCGCGCGGGGATGGGCGGGCGCAGGCCGCGCTGGGGGGGTGGGGTTAGCGGATGCGGAGTGGAGATGGAGTGGAGGTGGGGGTGGGGTGGGCTGGGGAGAGATGAGGTAAGGTGGGGAGAAGGGTTGGGTGTGGGTGGGGTGGTTAGCTGAGGTAGGGTGAAACGAGGGGTTGGGTGTGGGTGGGGTGGTTAGCTGAGGTAGGGTGGGGCGAGTGGTTGGGTGTGGCTGGGGTGGTTAGCTGAGGTAGGGTGGGGCGAGGTGTGGAGGTGTTTGTGGAGTGCGAGGATGCCCCACCACCACTCACTCATGCCCCACGACATGCCGATTAAAAAGGCGTTGAAGCATCACATATAATTCCCTTCCGCGGAATATCTCGCGAATTTCTGTTATTCCTCGCCTATGCACAGAACACCGTACGCGTTTTGATCGGCATTGAAAACACACACTTAATTTCTGGCGGCAGCGGCGGCGGCGGTGGCGGCGGCGGTGGTGGCGGCAGAGGGAGAAGGGAGGGAGGGGTGATTCGGGCAGCGACGACAGCCAATGGCGGCCCCGGAATCATTCATGTACGTCGGCACGGAAAGAGCGCGCCACCGCTATTGTTCGACTGTCGGCTGGCGACAATGTCGGCGACGCGCGCGCCGCGTAGGGGGAGGTGTCGGTTTGACTAGTGGAGCGGGGCGCCGGGAGGGGGAGAGAGAGAAAGTGTGAGAGATGGTGGGAGTGATGGAGAGCACGACGAGGGATAGTGGTGACATATCAAGCGTCGAGACGGAAACTTACCGGCCGCTGACATATCGCTATTATTATTACAGCGAATATATATATATGTATATATATTGATTGAATATATTATATATTTATTTATATATTATATATATATATATATATATATACATATACAGCAGTAGCGACTCGAAGGGATGGTTGTGCGAGCAAATACACACACGCACGCACTTAAGCACGCACGCAGACGTACGCACGCACGGCACGTACGCACGCACACACACACACACACCTGCTGAGCGTAAGTCGCACACACCCAGCCAATTTGCGCCTCAATTTCAGTGAATTATAAACGGCCGACATTGTGAAGAAGTGCCGCAACAATAATACTGCCCGCCCCCCGCCGCTGATGCTGCTGCTGGCATAATTATATGCATCACGCCCGAGCACCTGATGCGTGTAGTAGTAGAAGTTGTTGTTGTAGTTGTCACATAAATCAGATGCATGACATAGACGAATTTATGTACTTCTCGAGTAATTGCGCATGCACGTATATATAGTAAACGACAGTGTTTATANCTCTCTCTCTCTCTCTCTCTCTCTCTCTCTCTCTCTCTCTCTTTCTCTCTCTCTCTCTCTCCTCTCGCTTGTTGTGTAATGATGTACTTATTTTGAACGCTCGTTAGATGCGTGCACTTGAGAGCGTGGTGTTCATTTTTACGAGCTCGTAAACTCTAGTTATGCGTTCATAGAATTGTGTTCGTTTAATTGCATTTTTAGCATTTTTTATAGGCATGCTTTAAGGCATAATTTTAGCACGTTTTAATCACGTTTTAAGCATGTTTTGAGCATGCTATTACGCAACGTTTTTAGCATGTTCTAGTTATTATAACTCGAGGTTATGTG
>NW_014579608.1:25112-29598 GCF_000485595.1 Priapulus caudatus
ACCGTCGTCGTCGTCGTTGTCGTCGGCGGCGGCGGCGGCGGCGACGACATCGTGTGCGCCTACCGAAATTCATTACGCATACACGCGTCGGTATCGTCATCATCGTCGCCGTCATCATCATCGTCGTCATCATCTCGTCGTCATCATCATCGTCGTCATCATCATCGTCGTCATCATCATCGTCGTCATCATCATCGTCGTCGTCATCATCGTCGTCTTGTTCGCCAACCGAAACTCATTACGCATAGATACGCGCCTCCCGCCCGCCCGCCAGCCCGCAAACGCACCGCAAAGGACGGAGCAATTACAGCGGTCAGCCGGTTTAATCTGACGGGCGGGCCGCGCCTGAGAGTGTTGCCGACTCGACTCCGCCTGATTACCGTCGGCAGTAGTATGGTAATCGTGTGGCTGTAGATTACTCATGTCCCCCCCCCCTTCCTCCCCTTCCCCCCCCTCCCTCCTCCTCCGTGATCCCATCACGCGGAGGAGGGGGAGAAGGGGGGAGGCATTTATCTAGTCAGTTGTGAAATGCGGCGGCTCTTGCCGGGGTATTGAGTTGAGTTGAGGAGTCGTCTGCACCGCGGGGAGAAGGAGGAGCGACAAGGACCCGGGTTGATAAACACGCGGATAGGTCGATAGAAAGAGATAAAGGGTTAGGGAGAGAGAGGGGGAGAGAGACGGAAGAGAGAGGAGCAAAGAGACGGAGAGAGAGAGGATGAAAGAGAGAGAGAGGGGGGACGGCGATGAGAGTGGATGAAAGAGGAGAGAGAGTGAAAGAAAGGGGGACCGCGCGCGAGAGAAACAGAGAGAGAGGGGAAGGAAAGAAAGATTAGAGAGAGTGACAGAGAGATGAATAGGGAGACCGCGGCGGCGCGGAGGAGAGAGAGAGAGAGAGATGAGAGAGAGAGATGAGGACGACGAGAAAGGAAGAGAAAGAAAGAAATAAGAAGGCGGGTGCTCGAGAGAGCGAGCGGGTTAAAAGGGATCATTTGTATTGGGAATTTATGTATTAAGATATTTATGACAAGATGAATAAGAGAGAGGGAATCTGCTCTGGTTTGGTGATGATGATAAGCGAAGCACACACACACACACACAGCACAACACACACACCAACACACAACCACCACACACACACATAGACACACACACATACAACACACACACACGCACGCACGCACGCACACACACACACCACACACCACACACACCACCACACACACACACACACACACACGCACACACCACACGATCACACCGCACACCACGATCGCAACCTCACACACACATCACACACACACACACAGCACACACCATACACATACACACGCACACACACACACACACACACACACCACACACACAACACACATCACCACACACACACGCAAACACAGGGCTTTGCAGTAGCCAGCTATTCACATCTGCATGCTGCTGGTGCGGTGCTGTGGTGGTGCATGTGTGTGGAGGATTTGTAATTTCCCAGGCGTACACGCATGCTGCCTGCATAATTAGTAACTGCTATTTATCGCATGGAGGCAGAGGCAAACTTATGGCTTGCGTTACAGCTTCTCCGATTCTTCGCTCAATTCCCGCTTAACTGATTGCAGCCAATTGCTACAGAGATAGATTGAGATAGATAGATTAGAGCATAGGAGTAGAGATCAGATCGATAGAGATAGATAGAGATAGATAGATGCATAGAGAGTAGATCGATACGAGATAGTAGAGATAGCATAGATAGATAGAGATTAGATCGACTAGAGATAGATAGAGATAAGATAGATAGATAGTAAGATAGATAGATAGATAGATAGATAGAGATAGATAGAGATAGATAGATAGATAGCATAGATTAGAATAGATAGATAGATAAGATAGATAGATAGATAGATAGATAGATAGATAGATAGATAGATAGTAGATAGATAGATATATAGATAGATAGATAGAGTAGATAGGATAGAGAGAGAGAGAGAGAGAGAGACCGTGCAGCGAGAGAGACGGAAGTGAGAGAGAGGAGGAGAAGAGGGGGAGGGGATGGTCGAGAGTGAGAAGCGAAGGAGGAAGAGGAGCTAGAGCAGTGCGAGCGAGAGAGAGAGGGAAAAGCGCTGAGAACAAACCCCCGTTCTCAGCGGCGGCGGCGACAGCGGCGGGGGAGGAGGGGGAGGCGGGCGGGGGGGAGGAGGGGGAGGAGGGGGAAGGGCGGGAGAAGGGGGAGACCCGTCGACAGCTTCTGCCTCCCGCTGTCTTTCTCGGCCGGCGACCCAGCCCGCATATTGACCTCTTACGGTAGCACCATCACAGACGGATCACCGCTGTGTGTGTGTGTATGCGCGCGCGCGTGTGTGCGTGTATGTGTGCGCGCGTGTGTGTGTGTGTACGTATATAGAGGCAGCAGTATACACAGAGAGAGAGGGAGCAGGCGGCGGCGGGAGGAGGAGCGGGGAAGCGGAGGGACGGGGAGAGAGAGCGGGGGCATCATTAGGCAGACGGACGAACGATAAACAGAGAGCGGGAATATTTGTCCGTCTCACGCCGCGTCAAAAACTTAAACAAATAGAGCACTTGCGGCAATTATGCCTGGCGCAGGAAGGAGAGGGGGAGAGGGAGACGCCTAGCGCAAGAGGGAGAGGGAGATGTGGAGGGAGACGTCGGGGAGAGAGGGAGATGGGGGGGGAGACGCCTGGAACAGGAGGGAGAGGGAGAGGGGCAGAGAGGGCGCAGGAGGGAGAGAGAAGGGGAGGGGGAGATGGGGAGGGAGACGCCTGGCGCAGGAGGGAGAGTGAGCGGGAGAGGGAGAGAGAAGGGGAGGGGAGATGGGGAGGAGAGACGCCTGGCGCAGGAGGAGAGTGAGGAGAGGGGGCGAGCGAGGAGAGAGGGGGTGCGACGTGGCGGGGGAGTGGGGGGAGTGGGGCGAGATGGATACGAGAGAGGAGAGAGAGAGAGCGAGAGCGAGAGAGAGAGATAGAGAGAGAGACAGAGAGAGACAGAGAAAGAGAGAGACAGACAGAAGACAGACAGACAGACAGACAGACAGGCAGAGTGAGAAAGAGACACACACACATACAGAGAGAGAAAGGAATAAGACAAGAAATTGCAGGAAAGTGTCGAAAAATAATGGCGCAAATACGTGCGCATGAATGGCGATAATGGCAAGTGGATGGAAGAAGACGGACAGATAGCAAGCAAAGAGGATGGACGAAAAAAAGCAGAGAGCCGGAAAAACGCAATATGATAGAGCAGATTAGAGCACTGGTGCTATAATAGTAGTAGCAGCGGCGGCAGTAGCAGCAGCAGCACCACACCACGCAACACCAGCACCACACCACGCAGCCAGCAGCAACAAGCAGCAGCAACACGCAGCGCAGTAGCAGCAACACCCCTCCACCACTACACCACCAGCACCATCACCACCAGCAGCAGCAGCAACAACAGCAGCAGCAGTAGCAGCAGCAGCAACAACAGCAGCAGGCATAGCAGCAGCAGCAGCAACAGCAGCAACGAACAACAGCAGCGCAGCAGCAGCAGCAGCAGCAAGGCGGCGCAGTAGCGCAGTAGCAGTAGCACAACCCTCGCCACACAGCACCAGCAGCAGCACCAGCAGCAGCAGCAGGCAGCAACAGCAACAACAACAGCAAGCGGGGGCAGGGCAGCAGCGAACAGCAGCAGCAGTAAGCAGACAGCAGCAGCAGCAGCAACAACAGCAGCGCAGCAGCAGCAGCAGCAGCGGCGGCAAAGCTCTCTCACACGGGATGCACGCTGTGCTGCTGTTGCCGATCCGGCCCGCGCGTCTTCCTGGACGCAAATCTGTTTCGCCAATTGTGCCATTATGCCAAAGCTTTGTCCGCTAGCAGCGGGAGATGCTATGTCCGGGCAGAGATGAGCGGATTTCTGCAGGGCAGCGTCGTAGAAATCATCAACATTGTTGTCGGTGCAGCGCCCGCTATTGTGTGTATGGGGGAGTGTTGTGTGTGTGGGGGGGGGGGGTATGTGTGTGTGTGGGGGGGATGTAATGTGTAGGGGGGTTGCTGTGTGCGTGTGTGTGCGTGTGTGTGTGTGGTGTGCGTGTGTGTATGTGGCGTGGCGTACGTGCGTGCGTGCACGTGTGTGTGTGTTGTGCGTGCGCGCGCGTGTGTGTGTGCGTGTGCGTGTGTGCGTGCGCGCGCGTGTGTGTGCGTGTACGTGCGTTGTGTTTTTCGCCACCCCGCGGCGGGTGCGCGAACCGTTGCTGATGTCTGATGTCTGATGTTTTATCGTTCAAACAAAACAACACATAGTCGTCTGCTTCTCCCACGCTGCAGCTCCTTTCCCCCACGCTGCAGGCCCGTGGGCGGGATTCCAATTAAGCTGCGCGCGAAAGGTAAAAACCTTCGTCTCTATCTCATAAACACAGACGTCGCGGGCAGGGAGGAAGAAGGATGAAGGAAGGGGAGGAGGAGGAAGGGGAGGGGAGGGAGAGGGAGGTGGGAGAATGGGGATGAAG
>NW_014579609.1:0-7297 GCF_000485595.1 Priapulus caudatus
TATATATATATATATATATATATATATATATATATCCTCTCTCTCTATATATATATCTATATATTTCTATGGTGGTAACCCACCTATCCGCCCGCCCCTGTATATGTACCACATATCTCTATGTACTACGTATAGCTGTATGCAGCATGTATGTACTATATTATTTCTATGTACTATGTAACTACGTAACATACGCACACACGCACGAACACACGCTCGCACGTACGTACACACGTACGTACACACACATGCACGTGCGCACGTACGCACGCCCACCCGCTTGCACGCATGCACACCCGCACGTACGCACGCACACCCGCTCGTACGCACGCACACCCGCACGTACGCACGCACACCCGCACGTACGCACGCACACCCGCACGCACGCACGCACACCCGCACGTACGCACGCACACCCGCACGTACGCACGCACACCCGCACGTACGCACGCCCACCCGCACGTACGCACGCACACCCGCACGTACGCACGCACACCCGCACGTACGCACGCAGTGCCACGCACACCCGCACGTACGCACGCACACCCGCACGTACGCACGCCCACCCGCTTGCACGCACGCACACCCGCACGTACGCACGCCCACCCGCACGTACGCACGCCCACCCGCACGCCCACTCACAACCTTACCATCCTATTTTCAAGCTTATCTTACACCAACCGCTACTCGCCACTTAATTATCTTCCTCTTCGCGACAGCCTTCAACTTTTACTCGTCGAAAGATGATTAAAAAACCAGTTATTCTGCCCACCACGCCTTCAAGTGGACCATGGATTTATCGACCGCATCCCCTTTGCCCACCACAGACACGCGCGCCACGCACGCACGCGCCGCGCGCACGCACGCCGCGCGGTGCGCCCTACGCACACACACACACACCCCACACGCGCACGCGCACGCGCGCCCACGGCCCACGCCAACGGCGCCGCGCACACGCACACGCACCACGCACACGCCACACGCAAGCACGCACACGCCACACGCACACGCACACTGCCACACGCACACGCACACGCACACGCACACGCCACACGCACACGCACACGCACACGCACCACGCAACACGCATCACGCACCACGCACACACACACACACACACGTAAAATCGATATACAGATAGAATCTAGCCGACGTCTTTTCTCGTTACATTTACCTTTACGAACGACCGACGACCGCACAGCGACGACGACGACGACGACCGACGACGACGGACGACGACGACGCGACGACGACGACGACTCAGTTTTAGAGAAAACGAGGGAGAAAAAATTCGAGACTATAATATATTGGGAAGTGGAGAGGACTGCGGGATTGAGGGATAGGGTGAGTGAGTGGTGGGCGGCGTGCATAGGATAAGGAGAGATAAGCGTGACAAAGCGGAGTGTATGTTGAATAAGATAGGGACGAGAGCGTCGTGAGTTTGATGAGTGAGTGAGAGGAAGGCGAAAAGAGAGAGAGAGAGAGAGAGAGAGAAGAGAGAAGGGGGGAGAGCCGGGAGAGGGACGGAGAGAGAGAAGAGTGGAGGGAGAGAGAAGAGGAGGGAGAGAGAGCAGAGAGAAGAGAGACGAAGAGATGAGAGAGAGAGAGAGAGAGAGAGAGAGGGGGCGGAGTGGGCGACGAGACGAGGTGAAGGCCGCAGGGAGAGAGAGAGGGAGAGATGAGACGAGAGGTGAGAGAGAGGAGAGAGAGCGAGAGAATGAGAGAAGAGGAGAGAGAGAGAGAGAGAGAGAGAGGAGCGATTTGAAGAGAAGCCGAGAGAGGAGAGAGAGACTGAGAGAGAGAGAGAGACGAGAGAAGCGCCGAGTTTACTTTGTACAGTCATCGAATTTATTTACACCAACAGGAGAGGAATTTTCACCAGCAGTCATCACGCAAAGAAAAAACCCGCGGCAGAGCTCGTTAACGAGATCGACAAGAGAGAGAGGGCGGGAGAGAGAGCAGAGCGAGAGAGAGGCGAAGGGGGGAGAAAGAGAGAGAGAGAGGAGTGAGAGAGAGATGGGGGAGAAAGAGCGATTGAGATTGAGAGGAGAGAGAGGGGGGGGGAGAGAAAGACCGAGGGAGAGAGAGAGAGAGGATGAGGGGGGGAGAAAGGTAAGCAGAAGTGGGAGAGTAGTAGGATTCAAGGTGCGGGCGGAGAGAGAGACGAGACGAGAAGAGAAGGAGAGACGAGAGATGAGAGAGGAGTAGGGAGGGGAGAGATAGTAAAGTGGGAAAAAGAGAGAGAGAGAATGAGAGTGAGAGAGAGGAGCAGAGAGAGAGAGAAAGGAGAGAGTCGAGAGAGCGCGCGTTGGCGCGCGAGCAAGAGTGAGAGGGGGAGCAGCTTCGCAGTAACCATGGCACAAGTCGACGAGCATTGATATGGCTCCGTACAGGCGACAGGGTGGCGGGGGGGGGTGTATAGGGAGAGGTGATAACAGAAGAAGTATATATACGCGGGAGGTACTTCGTCGGGTTCTCTATTTTCTCAAAAGCCCGTAGCGGGAGTATTCGTACGCATTATATTGCCTAATACTATTGATAATCGTTGCGTCAATTAACTCGATATTTACAGAGAGTATAGCTTAGACATGTCGATCTATAGTGTATTTACAATATCTATAAATCTGCAAATAATATTCCCGATACCGCTTGGAATTGTTGAATATTGAGTTTATTTACGCGGACACGATTAGGCATATTATTACAAATGCCAAATATGATGCCGCGCGGAAGTGAATTACAGATGATAATTTCAAAATTTTTTTAGATACGTATAGATACATATTCTTAGCTATACTCTCTGTGACATGAGTTATTGACGCACGATTAGTCAATATATTAGCAAAATATATGCGATACCGTAATCTCCTCGTACGGCCTGAATATAGGACACACCCTACTTAGCCGTCGCGAGATTAGCAAATCGCGGAGTTAGGTTGCTGACTCATCGTTGACGTTGTCGTCGTCATCAATCGTCGTACGTCGTGTCATCGTCTTTGTTGTCGTAGTCATCGTCGGTCGTTCATCGGTCGTTGTTGTCCGTCAAGTCACATCGTCGTCGTGTCATCGTCTATAATCCCGGTCGTTGTTTGTCGTTTGGGCGTCGTCATTCATCATCAGTTATCATGTGTGCGCTCGGCGTTGCGCGTATCATCATCGTCATCGTTACCTGTCGTCAGCGTCACGTCGTCGTTGTTCGTCAGCGTGAGTAGCGTGCGTGGAGTCTCTTCCTCTCTGTCTCTCTCTCCCCTCACTCTCCCTCTCTCTCCTTCACTCTCCCCCCTCTCTCTCTCTCCCTCTCGCTCTCTCTCTCTCTCTCTACTCTCTCTCGTCTCGTCTGCTCTCTCGTCTGGTTCTCTCTCTTCTGCTTCTTCACTCTCCCTCCCTCTCTCTTCTCTACGTCGTCTCTCTCTCTCGTCTCTACTCTCTCTCTCTCTCTCTCTCTCTCTCTCTCTCTCTCTCTCTCTCTCTCCCTCACGCGTGCTATTAACCGGGCAACGTGAAATTACGCTATCCGAGTTTTTGTAAACACGAATAGTCGTGTAGCAGGGGGATAGACAGTCTGTGCAAATTAGTGCAAGACAGTAATATTTGTCAAACAATGACAATTCATTGTACAGCACTTGTTTGCTTGCGAATGTGTATGTATTTGATAATGTAATTGTATGTGTGTGTGCGCGCGTGTTTATGTGTGTGTTTGTGTGCGTGTGTGAGCATGTGTAATGTGTGTAGGTGTGTGTGCGCGCGTGAGTGCGAGTGTGCGCCTGTATATGCGCTTGTATGCGTGCGTGAGTGTGTGCGTGCGCGCGCGCCGGTGTGTGCAGGGGTGTAGGCGTATGTGAGTGAATTCTCGCTCTCGCTCTCTCCCCTTTCTCTCTCTCTCTCTCTGCGTGTGTGTGTGCGTGTGTGCGTGCGTGACTGTGCGTGTAGGAGTGCACGCGTACGTGTGTGGGTTCAGGCGTGTGTGACTGCATGTGCAGGAGTACGTGCGTGTATGTGTGCGTGCGTGCGTGCGTGCGTGCGTGCATGCGTGTGGAGGTATGTGGGCGTATGTTAGTGCAGGTGAAATGTGTATCTGCGTTTGTGTCTGTCCTCCCTCACTCTCCCGCTGTGTGTGTGCGTGTACGTGTGTTTCTGTGCGTCTGTGTTAGTTTGTGTGCATTTTCTGATCGCTGTTGTGCATCAATGTACATCGATTTCCATAAACATTAAACAATTTCAGTTTCCTTTGTCCACATGACATTCGTTGAATTAATTAACATGATACAGGTTCACGTGATTCTTTGCATATATTTCGACTACGATCTTAGATGATAGAGCAGCTGTCTAGCATCTCGTAAGCATCTCTAGCAGCTCGTCTAGCTTCTCTGTCTAGCACGGCTCGTAACATCCTATTACATTAAAGAAGTCCGAACAGGAACGAGCCCACGGTGGTCGGTACCTTCCGCTCACCAATAGAGGTCCGTACCCACAGGCACTTGAAGCGTTTCAATAAAATATAATGCTAACTAAATACGAAATCGATTTACTACCAAATTCTTAATGTTTCTATACTCTCTTTCACCTATCTATTGCGACAGTTTCCTGTTCCAAATCCATACGTGCAACAAGTATACGCTGCCGGTCTGCCATTGCTCTTGCGGCTCCACTGGTTGCATTGCGTACACTAACTATTTATATATTAGTGTAAGCTGAACAGTTGGGAGCCGCGAGAGCAATGATCGCCGGCAAGCGATATGTTGCAGCGGTATGGATTTGGACGGAATTGACAGGAAACTGTCGGCAAATATATAGTGAAAAGAGAGCTATAGAAACCATTAAGAATTTGGTAGTAAATAGATTTCGTATTTAGTTGCGCATATATTTTATTGAAATTTGCTCGTCAAGTGACCTGTGGCTTGCGCTACCAACACTGCCTAACTACTGGCCTACGTTCTGTTATAGAGGATGCACGTTCTGTCCATCTACTATATAGGCCGCAATAATGCCGGCCAGATATGATGCGCTCATGTAAATTTCGGTAATTTGTTTTGGTACCCACTTCCGCGCCCCGTAGCACCACATTATTACCCCCTCGCCGCACATTGGACTGTCATCTAGGTACGTCTTGCCAGGCCCGCCGTGCTTGCTCCTTCCGCTTACAGCGGCATAGACATCGCGGCCTGGACACTCCTGCGCTACCGTCTAGCGTCATAATAAGACCGGTGCCCCCCCCCCTTTTCTCTCGCCGCCACGTCTCCGCCTCGACCCAGCCCTCAATAATGTTTTTATGTATAGAGAATAAGGTTTAGATGGCCCCCCTTGCCACCCCATGCCCACCCCTCAGCATTTAATCGTTCATTATATAGTAACTGATTTAGACCCCCCTTTCCCTTTTTGCTCGCTGCTTTTTCACAGCCACTGTGCACCCGATGGATCCATGTCGCATATCCCCGGTCTCATTGAATCCCAGTATGGCTGTATTCGTAGCTGCCTGTACATAATTGAGTAATCAACAGGTTATATTAGTAATGTTTATGAAAATTTAACAATAATTATAGGTAGCACGGCACACACACACACACAGCACACACACGCACGCATCGCACGCACGCACACACACACACACAAGCCATAGTTTTGTCGGTCGTAAACTCGACTGTAAATAAGTACAAGACATCTGTCGGCTTATGCGACCAGTAGATTTTTGTTTCAAACCGAAGCACGATATCTGCCTGTAATATAAGTTAGCACCGCCACGTCAAGGCCATAGTTTTGTCGTAAACTGGAACTGGAAACAATCAAGGACATCGAGTGAATCGAGCTATCGGTGACGGCTTATAGAGTTTTTTTGTAAAGCAAGCCACAGAGCCTACAGCTTGTGTAATATTAGGTTGAGCACGCCGGCACACAAGCATATGCGTGTTTGCTTGTAGATCGAGTGGTAGCGGTATGTAACCGCTAATATATTGTTTAAACGAGCACCATATGCCTTGTAATAAGGTTAGCACGACACACCACACACACACACACACACACACACACAACACACCACACACACACACGCACAGACGCGACGCACCAGCACGCACGCCATCAGCACACACACACACAACCACAGCACACAGCACACACAACAAAGCCATCAGTTTTGTTCCGCGAAAGACGTCGATCAAACTCGACTGAAATAATCAAGACATCTAGTGGGCTATATATGACCAGGTATATTATTTTTTTCAAACAAGCATAGATGCCTGTAATATTGGTTAGAACGCACTCAAGCCCATAGTTTTGTTGTAGATCGAGTAGGGTATGTAACCAAGTGAATTATTTTTAAACAAGCACATATGTCTGTAATATAGGTTAGCACACACACAAGCCCATCGTTTTCTTGTAGATCAAGTAGGGTATGTAACCAGGTGGATTATTTTTTAAACAAGCATAGATGCTTGTAGGTTATCACACACACACACACACACACACACACACACACACACACACACACACACACACACACACACACACACACACACACACACACACACACACACACACACACACACACACACACACACACACACACACACACACACANTATGCTTGTAATATAGGTTAGCACGCACACAAGCCCCTAGTTTTGTCGTAAACTCGACTGAAATAATCACGACATCGAGTAGGCTATGCGACCGGTTAGATTATTTTTTCAAACAAGCACATATATATGCTTGTAATATAAATTAGCACGCACTCAAGCCCATAGTTTTGTCGCAAACTTGACTGAAATAATCCAGACATCGAGTGGCCGGGCTATATATGTGACCGATTAGATATTATTTGTTCAAACAAGCACATGTATACGCTTGTAATATAGCTAGGTTAGCACGCACACGGGCCCAGAGTTTTGTCGTAAATTAACTCGACTGAAATAATAAAGACATTGAGTGCCTGTGGGCTATGTGACCGGTTAGGTTATTTTTTCAAACAAGCACATACGCTTGTAATATAGGTTAGCACGCACACAAGCATATCGTTTTGTTGTAGATCGAGTGGGCTACGTGACCAGGTGAATTATTTTTAAACAAGCACATACGCTTGTAATATAGGTTAGCAGTTTAGCACACACACAAACCCATCGTTTTCTTGTAGATCGAGTAGGGTATGTGACTATAGGTGAATTATTTTTAAACAAGCGCATATGCCTGTAATATAGGTTAGCACGCACACACACGCACACGCACGCACGCACGCACGCACACACGCACGCACGCACGCACGCACACCCACACACGCACGCACACACACACGCACACACACACAA
>NW_014579609.1:8568-14137 GCF_000485595.1 Priapulus caudatus
TAGGTTAGCACGCACACAGGCCCAGAGTTTTGTCGTAAATTAACTCGACTGAAATAATCAAGACATCTAGTGGGCTATGCGACCAGTTAGATTTTTTTTAAACAAGCACATATATGCTTGTAATATAGGTTAGCACGCACACAAGCCCAGAGTTTTGTTGTAGATCGAGTAGGGTATGTAACCAGGTGAATTATTTTTTAAACAAGCACATACGCTTGTAATATAGGTTGGCGCGCACACACACACACACACGCACGCACCACGCACGCACGCACGCACGCACGCACGCACGCACGCACGCACACACACACACACACAAGCCTATAGTTTTGTCGTAAACTCGACTGAAATAATCACGACATCGAGTGAGCTATGTGACCATGCAGTTACTTATTTTTTCAAACAAGCACATATGCCTGTAATATAGGTTAGCACGCACTCACGCCCTTAGTTTTGTCGTAAACTCAACTGAAATAATCAAGACATCTGGTGGGCTATATGCGACCAGTTATATTTTTTTTCAAACAAGCACATACGCTTGTAATATAGGATGGCGCGCACACAAGCCCATAGTTTTGTTGTAGATCGAGTGGGCTATGTGACCAGGTGAATTATTATTTTAAAACAAGCACANATATACGCTTGTAATATAGGTTAGCACACACACAAGCCCATAGTTTTTGTCGTAAACTCGACTGAAATAATCAAGACATCGAGTGGGCTATATGTGACCGGTTAGATTATTTTTTCAAACAAGCACATACGCTAGAAATATAGGTTGGCGCGCACACAAGCCCATAGTTTTGTTGTAGATCGACTTACGTGAGCTACGTGACCATGTGAACTATTTTTTTTAAACAAGCACAGATGCTTGTAATATAGGTTAGCACACAAAAGCCCACAGTATAGTCATAAACTCGACTCAAATAGTCAAGACATCTAGTGGGCTACTCGACCAGTTGGTTTATTTTTTTAAACAAGCACAGATGCTTGTAATATATAGGTTGGCTCACACACAAGCCCATAGTTTTGTTGTAGATCGAGTGGGCTATGTGCATGACCAGGTAGATTGTTATTTTAAAACAAGCACACATATATATATATATATGCTTGTAATATAGGTTAGCACGCTCTCAAGCCCATGGTTTTGTCGTAAACTCGACTGAAATAATCAAGGCATCGAGTGGGCTATATATGTGATCGCTTTATAGATTATTTTTTTCAAACAAGCACATATACGCTTGTAATATAGGTTGGCGCGCACACAAGCCCATAGTTTTGTTGTAGATCGAGTGGGCTATATGTGACCAGGTGAATTATTATTTTAAAACAAGCACATATGCTTGTAATATAGGTTAGCACGCACCCAAGCCCATAGTTTTGTCGTAAACTCGACTGAAATAATCACGACATCGAGTAGGCTATGCGACCGGTTAGATTATTTTTTCAAACAAGCACATATATATGCCTGTAATATAAGTTAGCACGCACTCAAGCCCATAGTTTTGTCGTAAACTCGACTGAAATAATCACGACATCGAGTAGGCTATGCGACCGGTTAGATTATTTTTTCAAACAAGCACATATATATGCTTGTAATATAAATTAGCACGCACTCAAGCCCATAGTTTTGTCGCAAACTTGACTGAAATAATCCAGACATCGAGTGGCCGGGCTATATATGTGACCGGTTAGATTATTTGTTCAAACAAGCACATGTATACGCTTGTAATATAGCTAGGTTAGCACGCACACAGGCCCAGAGTTTTGTCGTAAACTCGACTGAAATAATCACGACATCGAGTGGGCTATGTGACCGGTTAGATTATTTGTTCAAACAAGCACATGTATACGCTTGTAATATAGCTAGGTTAGCACGCACTCAAGCCCATAGTTTTGTCGTAAACTCGACTACAATAGTCAAAACATCTAGTGGGCTATATGCGACCATGCATGCAGTTGGATTATTTTTTCAAACAAGCATATAGATTCTTGTAATATAAGTTAGCACGCACTCAAGCCCATAGTTTTGTCATAAACTTGACTGAAATAATCAAGACATCGAGTGGCCGGGCTATATATATGTGACCGATTAGATATTATTTGTTCAAACAAGCACATACGCTTGTAATATAGGTTAGCACGCACACAGGCCCAGAGTTTTGTCGTAAATTAACTCGACTGAAATAATCAAGACATTGAGTGCCTGTCGGCTATGTGACCGGTTAGATTATTTTTTTCAAACAAGCACATACGCTTGTAATATAGGTTAGCACGCACACAGGCCCAGAGTTTTGTTGTAGATCGAGTGGGCTATATGATCAGGTGATCAGGTGGATCAGGTGGAGCACAGATGGCTGTAATATAGGTTAGCATGCACGCACAAATGCAAGTGCTTAGTTTTGTCGTTAACTCAAATGATATAATCAAGAATATCGAGTAGGCTATGTGACCAGGTGGATTATTTAAACAGAAATAAGCATAGATGCTTGTAATATTATGTTAGCACACACACACACACACACACACACACACACACACACACACACACACACACACNTACATTAACAAATACATATAAACATTAATAAACAAACAAGTTCTAAATGTACATTGACTGACAAACACTACTGCCTTGCCAATAGTAATATAAAAAGTCTCAACATCTATTCATCATGAACACATTGAACAGTAATTCTAACTCGTGTTACAAATTCTTACCACGAGATTTTCAAATATTCGGAGAATAAAAAACTGCGATAACCTACGCAATATACTGTGAAGAAAAGCAATATACTTATCTGTTGGCAATTGGCGATAGGGTCGGCTCAGCAATAGGTGATCTATGTATTCCTCACGGCCTTGAAAACAAATTGAAAAGACATCATTATAATTACAATATATAATGAATGTAGATTAATTCATAATGTATTAAATATAATACAGTTATAATAATTATTATACTCGCACAGAAACACGCAATCAAACATACGAATACATATATCCGACAACCGTACATAGATAAGAGGGAAACTCTCAAACTCTGCTTATAATCAAATGATCGTGGCTCCGCAACATCATATCGCTGTTAATCTTGGAATGAATCTATCGAATTTCATGATAATCTTCAAAAGTAATTTTTGATGGTGAATGTAAAGTATAGAGTGACGGAGGGCGACATCACATGTTATTTACAGCGTGCTCTCAAGTTTCTTGACCGCCGCTTGCAAAGCCATGTTGACCTTGGGCATTTCCTGGCGCGGCGCTCATCGTCTGGGCCGCTCGCCCAAGCGCCTTGTCTAACAGCATGATATTATACGACATAGAAGATGCATATATATATTTAATTAAACTACAGATGAGCCAAACGCCATCCTGCAACGGCCCTTGGTCTTCCAGTGGCCCGTGTCGACCTAACGGGGTGTCATCAAACTTTCTCGGCTCTGGTACTAACAGACATACAATGTGATAAAAATTCAGCGTAAAAATTAGCGTAAAACTTTATCGTAGTAATGTAGCCATGTAGTAATAGAGTAATGCGGTCACGTGATACTGTAATTAAATGTATTATCATCACTTACAGATATGCAGACAATGTCAACATCTAAAAAGACTTAGCGTAGTGGGTAACAATACATATATATATATGAGACGAGCTAGCAGCGGACACCATGCACTCTACTTAATTAGTACATGTACATGTACATACTCACGCACCTGTTTCCAACCAATCTTTTAATATACAGTGAACATTAACATTACAAGATATGATATATTCGGTATTTTCTAAAATTGTCTGTTTCGTAACTAGAAAAATATAGAGCAGTAGGCCTACAGCTTGCTTCACCATATTAGCAGACCAACTGGAGACATAATTCCAAACGATGATTTGCTACGTGCGGGCAGTGCACAGGTGGAGGCTGACCTGCCTACATGTAATTCTTAAATCTATTTCGCTCAATATTCCAAAGCTGCCATTGACACCAGGGATAGTTCACTTTCTATCAGTCTAAGAACTTCTAATGATTATGTCTTAAAATCCAATTGTTTTCTCATTATTGTGTTGGTTCCCATGTGGATTGTATTTGCAGGTTTCGCATGCCCTGCATTACACTGCTACAAGACTAATAGATAAATCTATTTCGCTCAATATTCCAAAGCTGCCATTGACACCAGGGATAGTTACTTCACTTTCTATCAGTCTAAGAATTTCTGATGATTATGTCTTAGAAATTTTGAATCCAATTTTTTTCTCATTATTGTGTTGGTTCCCATGTGGATTGTATTTGCAGGTTTCACATACCCTACATTACACTGCTACAGGACTAACAGATAAATTACGATAGTATTTTCTGATAATTTTCAACACAACATATTGTTCTACTTTCTAAAACCCCTTGTTCCATAATCAGTAAAATATATTGTAGTCCACTTTGCTTATTCATATTGGTCTTAACCCCATAATATCAGAAGTAGATAACAGGTAGTATTATCTACTTCTGATAATATTCATCTCCCTATCCCCATACAACCCCTCTCCCTACACATATGAGACCCCTCTCCGTATCCCCATACAACCCCTCTCCCTACACATATGAGACCCCTCTCCGTATCCCCATACAACCCCTCTCCCTATCCCCATGATACCCCTCTCCCTACACCCATGAAACCCCTCTCCCTACACCCATGATACCCCTCTCCCTACACCCATGAAACCCCTCTCCCTACCCCAAATGAAATCCCTCTCCCTACCCCATGAAAGTTGTCTCCCTACTCCTGTGAAATCCCCTATCCCCATGATACCCCTCTTCCTACCCCGTGAAATTCCTTTCCCCACCCATCCAAAATTCTTCTCCATAGCCCCATGCAACCCCTCTCCCTATACCCCATGAAAACCCTCTCCCTACCACCATAACACTCTCTGGTGACCCCCAGTTAGAGAAACATGGGCACATTCTAATATAAATTTGTTTGGATATAGTCAGCCGTGTGCAGCAGCTGCTCTATCCTCTGAGGTCGTGGTCGAAATATATACAATGAATCATGTGAACCTGCATCATGTTAATTAATTCAACAAATGTCATGTGGACAAACGAGACTGAAATTTTTCAATGTTTACAGAAATTGATATGCATTGATGCGACACAACAGCGACCTGAAAATGCACACAAACTAACACAGACGCACAGAAACACACGTACACGCACACACACAGCGAGAGAGTGAGAGAGGATAGCCACAAACGCAGATACACATTTCACCTGCACTAACATATACGCCCACACACCTCCACACGCATGCACGCACGCACGCACGCACGCACGAACGTGCGCACACATACACGCACGTACTCCTGCACATGCAGTTACACACGCCTGAACCCACACACGTACGCACGCACTCCTACACGCACAGTCGCATACGCATGCACGCACACACTCACGCAGAGAGAGAGAAAGAGAGAGAGAGAGAGAGAGAGAGAGAGAGAGAGAGAGAAAGAGAGAGAGAGATGGAGAATTCACTCACATACGCGTACACCGCTTCACACGCAGGCACGCACGCACGGCAA
>NW_014579609.1:14147-19500 GCF_000485595.1 Priapulus caudatus
TATATATATATATATATATACGTTTGGATGATTGAGTCTATACTGTCGGTAGAGTGCTTGATGCGTTAAGTTGCAGAGCGTAATAAATTGTAGTCTGTAAATAAATTAAATACAAGACATCACTTTTAGCTGTTACTCCGAGTTTCACGCTTACGCGATCATCAGACAGACTTTAATAAAGAATAACCTTATATACATACTATAACCTATATATACATGAATGGCGCTATTGTTTTAGTTATCTATTGTTATGTAGTTCTATAGTACAATTTATATATATATATGACGATGTGTATATATGACGTGTATATGTTACTCTCTCTATGTGTGTAGTGGGTGTGATATTAATGACAGAGTAATAGTGGTGGTAACGTACGCGTACAGCCTAACATCTCCCGCATGACCGTCACCTATACATGTATATATTATCAGGAGTAGATAATAGGGTAGATATATAGTAGTAATAATTCCCTATTATCTACTCCTGATCAAGAGCTCATAAATATCATAAGTTAACATCTCACGCCGTGGAAATGTACTGCAGCCACTGATGATGATGATGATGACGACGACGACGACGACGACGACGACGACGACGACGACGACGACGACGACGACGACGACGACAATGATGATGATATTATGAGGTGAGATCACACACACACACCGTGGACACGTGTGACATACGCTGCTGCTGCTGATGATGACGCCGACGACGACGACGACGACGATGATGATGATGATGATGATATCATGAGGTGAGATCACACACACACACACCGTGGACACGTGTGGCAGACGCTGCTGCTGCTGATGATGACGACGACGACGACGACGACGATGATGATGATGATATCATAAGGTGAAATCACACACACACACACACACACACACACCGTGGACACGTGTGGCAGACGCTGCTGCTGCTAATGACGTTAATTACGCGAGGATTTACTGCTGCTCATCATAACTCCAGGATTTACAGCTACGCGACCGATTCACGATGTATTTTTTAAAATTTACTGCTATTTTCACTGCTAGAGAAATGCGTATGCGTATGCGTATGCGTATGCGTATGCGTATGAAATGAGTATGCGTTTAGAACGGACGCACTCATGAAATTGCCGCACAAAATGTAATAATATTCGCTCCCCCCTCCCCCCTGCTCCCGATATGCATGAGTGCGCATGCGCAGCGAACCAACATTGTCGGGAATCGACTCAAATAATATTTTGATGGCAATCACGAACCGCGCAGAAATGAATCGCACTAAGGAAGCGCTGAGTTCTAGTTTCTCGAGAGTGGTTCCTCTCTCTTTGCGCTGTGCAGTTATTTTGCGAGCGCTATGCTAGGAAGAGGGAGAAGGAGGAGGAGGAGGAGGAGGAGGACGACGAGGAGGATAAGGAGGAAGAGGACGACGACGAGGACGAGGACGAGGAGGAGGAGGAGGAGGAGGGGGAGGAGAAGCGAGGACAAGGACGTGGAGTAGGAGGAGGAGACGAAGGAGGAAGCGAAAGAGATGTCTCAACAGCTCGCGAAAAAAATCTTGGATAAACAAAAGTTCCCTTCTAAATTGGGTAGTAAAAAACACCGATTCTCCTAATGACGACATGCAAATGAAGCAGGTGAGTGGTGCTTTTTTTCGGCGGAAGCAATTAGCAACCGCTTAATTATAGATATATAGGCATGAACAATTGAAATTGACCGAGTAGATTTAAGACGGGAGGTGGAGTTGGTGCGGTCTGCTTCATGTGTACACACGAATAGTAACCATATATATCTATATCTATATATATATTATATATATATAATATATATATATATATATATATTGTAGATAGATTAAACCAGAGACATCAACTTTTGCTGTTACTCAGAGTTTTCACGCTTGCGCAATGCATCGGACAACTTTAATGAATTTACGATTGTAAAATCATTAAAAGTCTGTCTGATGATCGCGCGAACGGCCGCTGAAACTCTGAGTACCAGCACAAGATAGTGATGTCTATGTGTGTATAATCTATCTACAATATATCTACGCTCTGGGCAAATTAAAATGCATTGAGCACTCTATCAGCAAGTGTAGACCAAGCATACAGATTTAATATATTTATATATATATATACATATATATATATATACCTCTCTCTCTATATATATATCTATAATTTGCTATGGTGGGTAATCGCCACCTTATGCCGCCCGCCCCTGTAAGTAACCACATATCTACTATGTACTAACGTTATAGCTGTATGCAGCATGTAATGTACTATATTATTCTATGTACTATGTAAGCTAGCGTACATACGCAACACACGCACGAACACACGCTCGACGTACGTACACACGTAGTACACAGACATATCTGAGCACATGCACGGGCGCACGTACAACACGCCCGACCCGACTTGCAGCCATGCACACCCGCACGTACGCAGCACGATCTCCGCTCGTACGCACGCACACGCCGCACGTACAGCACGCTCACACGGCCGCACGTAACGCGACAGCGCACAACCGATGGACAGCCGCCGCAGCAGCAGACGCAGCGCAACACCGGGGGGCCGCACGTACGACATCCGCACACCCGCACGGTACGCACGCACACCCGCACGACGTCACGCGCCACCCGCACGTACGCAACGCGACACACCGCACGTACGCACGCACACCCGCACGTACGCAGCGCGAATGCCACGCACACCGCACGTACGGAGCACGCACACCCGCACGTACGCACGCCCACTGTGCGCTTTGACGCACGCACACCCAGGCTGCAGCCGCACGTACGCACCCACCCCGCTTTGCACGCAGCGCAGCACACGGCCGCACGTACGCCACGGGGTGGGCCCACCACCGCACGTACGCACGCCCCACCAGCACGCGACACTCACAACCTTACCAATGCCATTCAACTTTAATCTTACCACCAACGCATCGCGACACTCTAATTATCTCCTCTTCGCGACACGCCTTTCAAGCTTTTACTGCGTCGAAAATGATTAAAAAAATCAGTATTCTGCCCCACAACCTTCCACTTGACGAACTGGGTTTTATCGACCGCATCCCCTTGCCCCACCACCAGACCACGCGCCCCACGCACGCAACTCGCGCGCGCACGCGCACGGCGCCGCGCGCACGCGACGCAGCACACAGACACACACCCACGAAGCGCGCACGGGCGCACGCGCGTACGCCCACGCCACACGCGCCACGGCGCACGCGCACAGGACACGCACCGCAACTACGCATTACACGCACACGCGACACAACGCACGACGCGCACACGCCACACGCCACACAGGCACACGCACACGCACACGCACACGCTGGCTGCCACACGCACGACGCACAGCGGCACACGCCGACCGACCACACGCAACACGACACACACGCCACACACAACACACACACAACGTAAATGCGATATACGAATAGAATCTAGGCCGACGTCCTTGTCTCGTTAGCATTAACCTATAACGACGACGACGACGACGACGACGACCGACGACGACGACGACGACGACGTACCGACGACGACGACGACTGACGACGACGGCAGGTTTAGAGAAACGAGGGGAAAAATTCGAGCACTATATATATTGGGAAGGAAGAGACTGGGGAATTCGAGGGATAGGGTGAGTGAGTGAGTGGGCGGTGCAATGATAAGGAGGAGATTAAGCGTGACAAGCGGGGTGTAGTTGAATAGAGATAGGGAGAGAGCGTGTGAGTGAATGAGTGAGTGAGAGAAGGGAAAAGAGAGAGAGAGAGAGAGAGAGGAGAGAGAGAGAGCGAGAGGAGAGAGAGAGAGAGCAGAGAGGGAGAGAGAGAGCAGGGAGAGAGAGAGAGAGAGAGAGAGAGAAGAGAAGAGAAGAGAGACGAGAGAGAGAGGGAGATGGGAAGAGAGAGAGAGAGAGAGAAGCAGAGAGAGAGAGAGAGAGAGCGAGAGAGAGAGTAGAAAGAGAGAGAGAGAGAGAGAGAGAGGAGAGCGAGAGAGAGCGACGAAGAGAGAGAGAGAGAGAGAGACGGAGGAGAGAGAAGAGAGCGCCGCGTTTAACTTTGTAGCAGTCATTCGATTTATTAGCAGCACAACAGGAGAGAATTTTCACACAGTCATCACGCAAAAAACTACCGCAAGCAGAGCAGCTCGTATAACGAGAGTTCGACAAGCAAGAGAGAGGGAGAGAGAGAGGAGGAGAGAGAGGGAGGGGCCGGGGAGAAAGAGAGAGAGACGGAGGGAGGAGAGAGAGATGGGTGGGAGAAAGAGCGGAGAGAGAGAGAGAGAGGGGGGAGAGAAAGAGAGAGAGAAGAGAGAGAGTTATGGGGGGGAGGCGGAGAAAGAGAAGAAAGTGGGGAGAGAGAGATCAAGTGGGAGAGAGAGAGAGAGAGAGAGAGAGAGAGAGAGAGAGAGAGAGCAGGGAAGGGAGAGAGATAGAAAGTGGGAAAAGAGAGAGACGAGAATGAGAGATGAGTAAGAGAGAGAGAGAGAGAGAGAAAGGGAGAGAGCGAGAGAGCGCCGCGCCGCGCGCAGAGAGAGAGTGAAGGGGGAGAGCTTCGCAGTAACGTCATTGGCCAACGTCGACCAGCATTGATAAGTATGTTGAGATACGAACGTGGGTAGTCTCCGTACAGGCACAGGTTGTATAGGGAGAGATATAAACCGGAGCGTATATATACGCGGGAAGGGTACTTCGTCGGTGGTCTCTAATCAAGCCGGTACGGGAGATTAACGGTAGCATATATTGCTAATATATTGACTAAATTCGTCGCAATAAAGCTCAATATTTACAGAAGAGTATTATAGCTAAGACATGGTCTATAGGTAATTTACAATAATATTAAATTCTGCAAATAATATCACGATACCGGCTGAATCTGTGAATATTGAGTTTATTGAGACGCACGAATTAGGCATAATAATTAGCAAAGGCCAAATATAATGCGCGCGACGTGAATACAGATGATTAAAATTTTCAAAATTTTAGATACCTAATAGATACATTAGATCTTAGCATACTCTCTGTGAATATTGAGTTTATTGACGAACGATTAGTCCAATATATTAGCCAATATATGCGTACCGTAATGCTTCCCGTGACCGGCTCTGGAATATAGACACACCTACTTTTGGTCGCAGATACATGGCGCGAGTTAGTGCTGATACATCGTTGACGGGTTGGCCAGACGTTGTCGTCGTCATCCAACACACGTGCGTCGGTCGTCATCGTCGCTTGATTGTCGTCGTCATCGTCGTCGTCATCCGTCGTTGTTAGTCGTCGATCAATCAGTCGTCTCGTCATCCAGTCGTCATCCCCGTCGAGCGGGTGTTGTCGTTGGCGACGTCATCGTCGAT
>NW_014579609.1:19876-23643 GCF_000485595.1 Priapulus caudatus
AAAAGAAAGAGAAGAGAGAGAGAGACGAGATAGAGAGGAGAGGAATGGAAGAGAGAGGAGACGAGAGAAAGAG
Organism: Priapulus caudatus; assembly: GCF_000485595.1. Taxonomy (NCBI): domain Eukaryota; kingdom Metazoa; phylum Priapulida; class Priapulimorpha; order Priapulimorphida; family Priapulidae; genus Priapulus; species Priapulus caudatus. The sequence continues at coordinate 19,950 of NW_014579609.1, forward strand.
AGAGAGAGAGAGAGAGCAGAGAGAGAGTAGAAAGCAGATGAGAGAGAGAGAGAGAGAGGAGAGCAGAGAGAGCGACGAAGAGAGAGAGAGAGGAGATTGGAGAATTCACTCACGATACGCGTATACCGCGTACGCGCTTCACCCGGCAGGCACCACGCACGCTACGCACGCCACGCATATAAGCAACCATACACACGCCCACACACACTTTGACCCACTCACGCGCAGCACAGAGGCATACATAAAGCATGACACATATGCATATATTCTGCTCACGTTAGCACTCAGCCGATACCTTACACAAACGCGCGTCAGCATGCACCCATACAATATACTTAAAAATACATATAAAACATTCCATAAACAACACGCTCTAAATGTACAATCGACTGACAAACCTACTCGCTTTGGCCAATAGTAATATAAGTTTCAACATCATTATTCATCATGAACAGCATTGAACAGTAAATCTAACTCGTGTTACACATTCTTACCACGAGATTTTCAATATCTATTTTCCGCCGGAGAAGTAAAAACTGCGATAACCTACGCAATATACTTGTGAAGAAAAGCAGTAATACTTATCTGTTGGAATGATTTATTATACTTCGCAGCAGAACCACGCAATCAACATACTACGAATACATATATCCGACAACCGTCCATAAACGATAGATAAGAGGAACTCTCAAACTCTGCCTATAATCAAATGATCGTGGCTCCGCCAACATCATAATCGCTGCAGTTCTCTTGAATGATCTATCGAATTCAGATCATCTTCAAAGTAATTTTGATGGTAAGTAGAAGTATTGAGGACGGAGAGTCGACATACATATTACCGCGGTGCTCTCCAAGTTTCCTTGTGACCGGCCGCTTGGCAAAGCATGTTGACCTTGGGCATGCTTCCTGGCGCGGCGCTCATCGTCTGGGCCGCTCGGCTCAATGCGCCTGGTCTAACAGCATGATTTATGCGACATATAAGAAGATTGCGATCTAATAGAATTTAATTTAACTGCAGATGAGCCAAACGCCATCGTGCAAACGGCCCTTGGACTTCCAGTGCGCCCTGTCGACCTAACGGGGTGCTCACACACTCTCGCTCTGTACTTAACTGACATACCCGATGTGATATAAAATCAGCGTAAAAATTCACGTAAAACTTATCGTAGTAATTAGCCCTGTAGTAATAGAGTAATGCGGTCACGTGATACGTAATTAAATGTATTATGCATCACTAACAGATATGCAGATCAATGTCAACTATCTAAAAAGACTTAGCGTAGTGGTACAAACAATACATATATATGAGACGAGCTAAGGACCTAGCGAGCGACACAGTGCCTCTAAACTTAATTATACAATGTTACATGCTGTCATACTCGCACGCACCTGTTTCCGAAGCAAAATATAGGGCTTTAAAATTACGATTCATACTCGCAGACTTATTAGTAAGTGGGTACTCATTGTGAGATGATTATACTGCATACTGGAAGACACGAACCGCACGACCACTTTTCGCGTGCGAATATCGGCGTACGAAGCTTGGTTAAAATTTTATTTACGAATGCATTTATTTATTTTTTGTTTTTTTGTTAGTAAAATAATAAACCTGCCACGAACGGCATAACAACTTGCGCTAGGATAACCGTGTAAAAACAGAATCCGGCATACTACGAAAACGAAGCAGCCAGAGAGGGACCTTCCCCCCTCCCTACTATTCTTCCATTTAACACAGAGATATATCAGACAGCATGGAATGCTTGGAGAATTTGGTGGGGGCGGAAGGAATGACAACGATCTTATAAATTATTATAATATTTACATATTATTATTATTTCTATATTGTTTTGTTATCACATGTACTTGTAATATGTTGTAGGTTATATTATGTTATATATGTTATTGTTTATGTTTATATGTTATTTTGTTATTATGTTTATTTTTATGTATATATATAGCCTATGTCATATTATGTTATATTATCAGAAGTAGATAATAGTTCCCTATTATCTACTTCTGATATTATCAATAGCTTATAATAAAGATTATAATCTTTATTACGAGCTCTTGATATTATGTTATATATATTATGTTATAATATATATGTTATATTATATTATATATGTTATATATATTATGTTATATATGTTATATATATTATGTTATATAAGTTATATATAAGTTATTGCTGGTGGGGCGGATGCGGGTTCTCGGGTGACTTGACATGTAATGTAATTTACCACAATAAGTGCGTTACCACATAAATATAGAAGAGAAGATATAGCTTCTCTTCTATATCTATGGTTACCACAATAAGTGCGGTAGACTTAAAGCTTAGACGTAGAACTAGCGGTTAGACTTAAAGGTACTTAAATGTAAAGGCTAATAGACTTAAAGGTAAAGGCTTAGACTTAGCGGTAGACTTAAAGCTACCTTTCATGTTCGATCCAGGATAATTATCTAGCCGCACGTTGTATTTATAATTTTATATGCGTATTATTTGCTCATAATGTACGTTCTGATAATTATCCACATTGTGAATTAAAAAATATGCAGCCGAAGCAGAAACGCACTGTAAGAACTATTAGACTTAACCACAGGCACTTGAAATGTTTCAATACTAAAGTGATGGTAAATAAACACGAAGTGTATTTACTACCCGAGTTTTAATGTTTATCTACTATCTTTCGCCTATTAATAGTAATAATTTCCTGCTAAATTTCCTAATAATTCGGTTTAAATGCTCCTCTGTGACACAAACACAGGCGCGTAGAACGTTTCTGTAATAAAATGATCGTAAATAAACACGAAATGTATTTACTACCAACTATATGTTCTCTATCGACGAATAATTCCACATTAATGCCGTTCAAATGCTCCTCTGCAACACACACACAGTCTCACCGCATGCCGCTGTAAACAAACATGTTTGTTGTTGTTTGTGCCCAGCAGCGTTCGCGCGCGATGTGTTGCAGTCGCAAGAGAGAGTAGAGAAACATTAAGACTTTGGTAGTAAATACATTTCGTGTTTATTTACATTATATCTTACTATTGAAACTGCGTTATTGTGCCAGTGTACATGTGTGTGCACAAGCGACAGACAAATATAATGCGTGTTGCAAAACAGAATTTACGTGAAATCATTCATTAGTCGATAGCAAATACGTAAAGTAAGACATACATGCAAGATTAACGCAAGATTATGTTGGCACTATAGATGATCGACCTACTGCTAACATGTGTTAATTACACCAATTTAATTAATCGTCTTGTCCGCATATAGCATATACGCATATAATTATTATATAAGGTTAAAAATGAGGTTAAAAATGAGGTTAAAAAAAATGAGGTTAAAAATGATCTATTATCTTTTGGACCACCCATTGCGAGACAAACGGGATATAGTAAGCGAATTATTATATAGTCACCTAATGTGGCCCTCCGTAACCACGGAAATCACGTACCTTGATTTAATCCATGCAGATCCCATCCGTCTAAACGTTGCGGCAAGTCAAACGAACACACCACTCGTCCACGTCCTCGCTATCTCAGTCTTGGTTCGACCCATAACAAATCATTCAAGTGTATCTACGTGTAATAATGATGCCATACGAACACGACACGCGGTGCAAATACACTTTATGACGTCCAGTATGGCGGCGCAGTATGGGGGCGCCTAACCCTAACCCTAACC
>NW_014579609.1:28653-31162 GCF_000485595.1 Priapulus caudatus
TAACATGAACAAAGGGGTCGTTTGCACCGCATGAAGCGCACCTCGGCCTGCTGGAGGCCCGTCGGGATCGTGTACGTGAATCTCGCGGCTGTTGCACGTGTACTGTGACGACCCCCGCGCAAACAGCCACACCCTCCTGCCCTCCCCCTCCTCCTCCTCCTCCTCTCTCCTCGCTCCTCCCGCTCCATCCTCCTCCTCCTCCTCCTCCCCCTCCTCCTCCTCCTCCGCCGGACGCCACCGCAGCCGACGCGCTCTTCCTCCCCGGCTCACCGCCGCGCCCGACCCCGCGCCACGTGCCGCCTGCAGGGGGCGCCGCGCGCGTCGAGACGTCCGTCGCGCGAGCTCTCGGGAAGATCGACGTAGAGTGGCTCGGCCTTTAGGCGCTCGCGCTTGCTGCTGACAGACGCGCGCTTGTTCCACGGCGCCGCGTCTCCGCCTCGCACTTAGCCTGCGGTCGCGCCGCCTCCCCCCCGCGGCGGCGGGGGGAGCGGGCGTTTCGTGGGGAGGTTTTCGCGGGGAGGCGGGGAGGCGGCGGCGACGGAGGCCAGCCGCTCGCTGCTAGCTGCAGCGACTTGTCTGTGTGCGGCGGCGGCGGCCAATCTGTGTTCGCCGGTGTCGGCGCCTCCGCCCCCTCGTGGTGATCCCCCGCGAACGGGGCGCCCTCGCCGTGCCTCTGCGCCGCGGCGGCATCCTCGGCGTACTGTGGTGCCCTCGTCCATCGCTGCTGCGTGCGCTCCGCAGTCTGTTACACGCACGGGCTGCCCTCGCACGGCGCAGCGCGTCGACACATTCTCCGGGCTGGCGCCCTCCACACGCTCTGCGCGTCGACGACGCATTCCTCCGGTGGCCGCCCTTCACACGTCTCTGCGCGTCGACACATTCCTCCGGTGGCGCCCTCACACGTCTCTGCGCGTCGACACATTCCTCCGGTGGCGCCTCTCTCACGTCGCTGCACGTCGACGACGCACTGCTCCGCGGCGCCCTCTGCAGTCCTCTAGCCGACGAGTGCTGCTGCAGCTGATGTCCTCGCGTCCGGCTCTCCGTCGATCGCGGAAGACGCGCGACCGTCGGAACGCAGATGCACCGCCGCGCGATGGCCGCCGCCCGCCACGAGGTCAGAGTTCACGCCGGCCGTCAGAGGTCGCGCCGCCGCCCTCACGCTGACAGACGCAGCGCACGGTGACGCCCCTCGTGGCAGCTCCGCCGTCGCTCGAACTGCCGTCGACGGTATCGGCGCGAGAGCTCTCGCCTGCACGAGTCCGCGACACATCCTCCGCTCCCGCCGCCGCAGCGGTGCGGCGCGCGCGTGAGGGGCGCGCCGCGTCGCGCCCGCGCCGCCGCTCGCCGCCCCTAGGTTCGCCGCCGGCGTCGGCTCGGCCGCCGCGCCGCGTTCAGAACAGCGCGCCGCCGTTCGAAATCGGCGCGAAGATCGACGTCTGCGGCGGCCGCCCCTGGCGGCCCCGCCGACGCCGCGCGCCCCCGCCGGAGGGTTCCCACTGCGGTATGGTTGCGGGGAGCCACGCCGGGGCGGGGCGGGGCGGGGGGAGGGTCGGCGCAGGGCAGGGAGGTGGCGTCGTACTTGCCGTCGACAATGTTGTAGCAGCAGAGCGGGCAGGTGCGCCGCGACACGCAGCCACTGGTCGACGCACAGCTTGTGGACTCGTGGCCGCACGGCAGCACGCGCACGCTCCTGCAAGACGACAAGAGAACGTGCGCGCGTCAACGACCGTCGATGGAACCCTCGCTGGCCCCTCCCCCCTTTTCCCCGAAGGAGAAATTCCGTACGAGCTGATACCCTGTGTGGATGCTGCTGCTTGGCAAGTGTATGCTAGTGCGTTTTTTCAGTGCTCGCACACTTCGATGTGACACTTTGATGCTAAGCATGTCTTTAGTGTGCCTACCGCGACAATGATTTGTTCACTAGCTGTTTGCCCGCAGCTGTTCAATCAGTTTGGAGTTTTCATCAGGTTTTATTTAAAAATTTTATTTTAAATATTTATTTCATTTCATTTTATGAAGAATAATCAACAATTTTATCAATTTTATAGTCGATAAAATGATAATAAGATATTTTGTAAACTGTCATTTAATTTTCAATTCAAAATTCTCGAAATAGCGCGGCCTCGCGAGATCGCGTCGCCAGGTGGCGCCGGCTTACCACTCCGTCTGCGTACTCCTCGAGGCAGACGACGCACATCTCTGCGTCGACTTGAGGCTGAGAGCCGGTCGCTAGCGATGGATGTGGCCGCTGGGGCTTCTCTGCAGCTTCCCTCCTCTCCTCCTCCTCCTCCTCGCCTCCGCTGCCGTGATAGCGCTTCACCTCCATCTTACCGACGGCCTGCCGCGCTAGCCGCGTGAGAGACGACTGCAGATAGACACACATACATATGTGTTATATATATATATATATATATATAATATATATATAATATATAGATAGATAGATAGATGTATTATTATATATTATATATGTATTATTATGATTATGATTATTAATTATTATATTATA